>NW_019471347.1:0-1910 GCF_002814215.2 Seriola lalandi dorsalis
CCTCACCCTGAGACAGAGCCATCTCATTCTACTGAACAAACACAGAGTGAAACTACTGGCGAAATCCCAGTAGTTGAGCAACAGAGTAGCTGCGAGAAAACAGCAGGGGACCATCCTGACCCTAAGAAAGAGTCGTCTGATTCTGACCAACAAACACAAAGTGCAACTGTGAATGAAATCCCAGCAGTTGAGCAACAACTGAGTTGCAGTGAGAAAGCCACAGAGGAAAATCGTCACTCTAAAATAGAGCCATCTAATGTTGAACAACAAGCACAGAGTGCACCTGTCAGTGAATTCCCAGCAGTTGAGCAACAACAGAGTAGCCCTGTGAGCGCGAGAGAGGACCTTTCCGTCCCTTTGGAAAGTGAGACGCAAAATCTATTGGCTAATACAGGTTTAGACAAGACAACAGTCCCTGCTGAGGTAGGAACAGAGCCAAATCCCAAGATTAGTCAGAGTGAGGCTGCAGCTCCCCTGACAGATAATGAGAAAGTGGAGCCTACTCCAGAAAATCTTCCAGAAGTGACAACAAATTCAGTTGAGCCAAAGCCTGTCGTGATCCCTGAAGCAGTTACACAGAAAGTTTCAGTTCACCTTGATTCAAAGCCAGATTCTGCAGCTACAGATGTAAAAGAGGAGCAAACAGTTGAGGTTGAAATTGAAAAGCCAGTTGAGAAACCCCAGATAGATGAACCCCAAGCTCCTCCAGCAGTTACAGTAAACACACATTTTAATGTGGAGCAAACAGACATCACTAAAAAACTTGAGGATGACATTGTAGCGCCCAATATCAAGGCTGAAAATACTGTAGAAATAAAGGCAAAACCAGAAGCAGTAGTAGAGAAGCCAGCACTCACAAAAGATGCTCCTCATCCTCCTCCTGTAGACCACGTTGACAACGTTGAGGTCCATAAACCTGACAAGACCCAGCAAGAATTAAAAAAAGAGCCAGCGAAAAGCGTAGAATCTGAAAGCTCTTCAGTAGAGTCAGAAAAACATCCTGTCCCAGCTTCAGAGGAGAAAAGTCAGGCTAATGAATCGGAAAAGAAACCCATAGAAAAAGAGGACAAACCTGGAGCACCTAACCTAGCAGATAAGTCACCATCTGTTGCTCCAGTCGAAGGAGAAACCAGAGCTCTCGAGAAAGCAAACGAGGAGAACATGACTGAGACAAAAGCATTTGAGGAAGTTGTTACCAAAGGGGAAACAGTTAAGCAGGAAATACATGAGAAGTCTGGCGAGGAAACAAGTAAAGAAAAAATAATTGAGGAGAAAGTTGCTGAAAAAGAAACTGTTGAGGAGAGAGCTATTGAGGAGGCAGGCGCTGAGAATAAATCATCTAATGACAAAGCCTTTGGAGATGAGGCAGTTCAGATGAATGCAGCTGCAGATAGTTCCACTGAGGTGAAAGCTGAAGGAGGGAAAGCTTTAGAAGAAGAAGCAACTGAACAGAACACAACTGAGAGGACAAATGACCAGAAACCTCCAGAGGAGGAGCTTAATAATGCAAATTCAAGTCTAGCATCCTCGTCTACTGAGACAGAAACAGCTCAGACTGTCACTGAAGAAATCCCAAAAGAAGAGATACAAACACATAAAGAGATAGAAGCTGGAAGAAAACATGAACCATCACCTGTCGAGGAAAGCCTTGTTGAGACAGTGTCATTGCCAGAGAAATCAGAGGAGAAAGAAGCAGAGAGTGTTGCGCAGAAAGAGGAAAAGCAGACACCTTTAGATACCATGTTAAAAGAAGATGATAAATCTGAGGAAACAGTTGTTCCCCCACCTCCTGATTCTAAAGAGCAGGAAAAGGTCAGTGTTGAGAACCCAGTGGAAAGTATAGAGATGGTGTCATCCTCAGCTGTTATTAGTGAGACACAAGTTAGTGATCAGGCCTGTGAAGAGAAACT
>NW_019471348.1:0-1910 GCF_002814215.2 Seriola lalandi dorsalis
CCCATGTTCTTCAGGTCTGGACCCTCACAGGGAACACACTCCCCTGCCATCCTGACTGTGTGGGGTAGGCTTGAAAGAATGGTGCTTGTCTGCTGTTGCTGAGACGATAGACACAGCTGGAGCACACAGTAGAACACACCCTAAGCTGCAGAGACACTTGTCACAGACTCATTCCTGGAAGCAGACAGAACAGCAAACATTACCAAGCAGAAAAGCAGAAAAGCAGTATAAAAGGGCCGGCTGCTTTCCACGCCCTGTGGGTGTTTTTGTAAAAGTGTGTTTATGTGTGGGCGTGTACGAAAACCTGTAAGACAGGAGCTCTGTGATGCAGCAGAGGACTCACTCTGTGAGTGCTGGTACACACTGGTGTTAACACAGCTGAAACACAAACTCTCACACACAATCGCATATTGCACACGTGCACAAAGACACATTAAAAACCATTGTTCTAGTGAGCCACACTTCTCTTCCATTCATATTCTTGGTGGTCTTGTAACATTTGTTTGCTTTAAGCAGTGAATTCAATATCTAATCACACCATAAACCTCTGCCTTGCTTTATTAATGAATGAAGCCAGATTTGTTTGTTGAAGGGAGTCATGCTGCAGCCTATGGCGTAAATGAACAAAGCCTGTCATAACAGAAACATTAGAAAACACGTACGTTTGCCTTGATAACACAGTAAAGCAAACATACATACCACACCACTGACGGGAGCAAACACTGAAAGGTGAAGTTCAAAGTCCTCCGGTTAGGAAGGAAATAAGGTACTAACCTATAATCAGATACTTGTTTTTAAGACAAGCAGAGACATTCCTTGTAAGTATAAAAGACAATTTCACACTAGCAGTATTTGCAGTTTATAAAGTTACAAAGATTTTCTGCATAAAGTGGAGTATGTTCATATTAGGTTAAAATCTTGAAGTGAGACTGTGGAAAAGCAGCAATTATAAAATAATGTTAAAAAGTATAGTTTAACAGTAATACAAGTAAAGTCAGTGAATTGACTCAAGAATGTCTGATGTACAGCAGTATCTATCTAAAGTTTGTAAGTTTGTATCTAACTTTAAAAAGTCTTGCTCCATGGTTACTGTAGGTCTGACAAAGTGGAAAACAAGTGGAAAAGTGGAAAACAACCGTCTAATGATAGTATTATCTAATTATACCTGATGAATGGAAGCTGGTTTGGCATAATTATGTGGCTAAACAGTTTACATAAGAATAAAGATTGGCATGCTGGCAAACAAATCAATGTTCAAATAATGAAAGTGACTTGATTAATAATAATGACTAATGAAAGTAATACATTTACTTCTCAACAGGAAACTAACTACAAGGAAATGCCATTCATGTATAATAATGGCTATAATAATAACTATTTATGAGAGATCCATTCTGAAAGTGCTGTTAACCTGATGCATTATTTTTGCTGCGGCGTCACTGTACTTTACACTAAAGATATCTCCTGCTAACAAATACTATAAGTCAGGTATAAGTCATCTCCTCCACATATGTGTTTGGAGTGTGTGAGTTTAGATTTAGGTTCAGATAAGTAAGAGGAAATTGCGAGTGTTATATTAGCTGCTTGTTTTCCCTGCGTGCATGTGCATGCATGCTGCCAGTTCTGGTGATCTACAGGGCACCTCCAGGTGCTGTGGAAAGTCCTGTCTTTAAGATACAGTACAAGATGGTGTTCACTGGAATAACACAATCTGATGAGCCTGTTCCACAGCAATGTATGAGTGTTCACCCACACAGAGGAGTCAAATTTGCAAGTGTTGAAATCACTTGGCGTCACTGTCGCATACAGATCTGCTGCTGACAAGGAATGCCTGCAGCTAATTTGGTTAGCTCTGGGCAGCACATGATGTTCATTTCAATGCTTGAAATTACAGACATTTTATGAAACAC
>NW_019471349.1:0-1909 GCF_002814215.2 Seriola lalandi dorsalis
AGACTCTGGAACGACATGCAGCAAATAAATTCTTGAATTCAGAGTTCAGAGAGGGATTAAAGCGGATTCAAATAAAATTTAGAGGCAATAACTAATGACAATAATGAATGATGACGTTGATGATGATGGCTGTAACTATGTCAATGATGCATGACGCAGTAAAAGCGATGTTGCTGGCAGTGTAATTCGCTGTGTCCTTGATTTGCTTTCTTGTGGAGTGCGGACCAAGTTGCCGACCTTTTTCAAAGCTTTTTAAAAGATGTCTTTTATCGCTATGGTACATGGAGCCAGCTGGAAAATGGGATAAATTAGCATCAAGCTTCTTTATCGGAGGCATCCATGGGAGATGGTCCTCGCTGTGGTTGGCCTGGACACACTCTCATGTCTCAGGCTGTGTTTTCAATTAATACTAATGTCAGCAGTTTCCACTGCCAGTAAATCTGTCTGCTGCTTCATGGTTTTTGTTGGGTAGTCCAAGCTTAGAAATCTGAGAAAAGCAAGACAGTAGATACAGAGGTGATTCTCTCATTGACATAAATGAGTCCAAATACAAACACACATTCACCCAACTTCCTAAACACACACAATTGGCTGTTGTTAGATAAAGATAAAGACATGAAGTCTAGATTAAGACAGGAAATTGGACATCTCTTTTGATAAAAGAAAATTATGAGAGCATTTTTCTGAGCGAAGATTGTGTGATTTTAACTCTACATGTCTTTGGTCTGCCTGAAAAACATATCTTACAGTGAAATGAGACTGTACACAACTTTTACACAGATTTTAACACCATATGTCTTTTAGATGTTAGCGACTTGGCTCGAGGCACAGGGCAAAGAAATGTAACAACTGGCTTCCCTCTCGGAAACATGGCACCAGACTGTTTTCTAACATGGAAATATTGTGGAATTGAGACAAGAGATAAAACTGTATGCTGGCATCAGAAAGCTAGTAACACTGTTTTCTCTGTTTTTCAGTATCTGTGTTTTATTTGCATGTATAAAGAATATTTTAAGTTGTGGACTCAAACTTGTGGATGTCAGCCATGAGGAATCTTCAGACTGACTAATCATGCTTTGTAAATAATAATTCCTCATGACGTCTGACCTGCAAATCCTCAGCTAATGTTTTCCATACTGAAGAGCATATTAATCTCATCATTCCTCCCTCTTTGTAGTTGGTGGTTATTGTTGAGCTGCTTTAAATAGATGTTTCTGATTGTTTTGAATTCGTGCTCCTGGTTTGCCTTTCCTGTCTTTGTTTAAAAAAAAAGGGTCAGTCTGTTATGTTACAAATTAATGTAGCTCAGTGTAATTAATTCACTTTGAAGCATGATATTTGAGTGTTTTTCCGTGGCCTGATGGGGTGAAATATTTTCCCTACACATGGGCTAATCAGGCTATGTAAACGTAACCAGTGGGTAGCAGGTACCCCAGACAGGAATGTTAATGAGCGCTGCTCATCCAGCTCTATGTATAATAGGCTTATAGCACCTCAGCTAGCGGCGTTCTCCACGGGCCAAACTCCCACTGTGCCCAGTCATCAATCATGCTTACAACAAGGCTTCCTGTGTGGCTCTGTCATGTTATATTTTCTTTTTCCTTTAAAATAATTAATGAGAGAAATCACTACTTGTTAACTACTTGTTATTTATAATCACTGTTAGCTAAGACAGACTGAGGAGTTTTGTCAGTGTCAGAGAGTTAGCATCTTTCACAGTATAGAAGAGAAACTTGTCCGGGTGCAGGTGCACAGCAGATGGATTGCATTGGTCCACTGCCTGGCTCCCATTTATTATCACTGCTCACTGGACTAGCAGGTCTTTAAGCACTTTAGATTGATTATGTTTGACAGTTGCACCCATGTAATCTAAACAGTCAGACTGTTCTGACAGTGTGTGTGTTTAAGT
>NW_019471350.1:0-1909 GCF_002814215.2 Seriola lalandi dorsalis
CCATAACCTCCTCCACTCCTCATGGTGTCCATCAGAGTCCCACCACGGCCAGGCCCGGGGCCAAAAAACCCTCCCCTTGGGCCCCCCATCATGGGTCTATCGTAAGGCCCTGGTCTCTGGCCTCCCATTCCCCGCCGGGGCAGCTCATAGTAGGCTCTGATCTCATTACGACTGCTCTTAAAAATCTCTATATACCTGCAATATAAGAGGCCAATTGGGTGTAGGGGGCAGAGGAGAGGGTTACGGTGTAGAAATGGCTTAGCTCAGGTTACATACAGAGATATGAATTACAGAGAGAGAAGATAAACACACACAAATAAAACAAATATTCTAAATAGTGGTCTAAGTTGTTTTAACCTGGAGCTGAGTGAATGACTGAACAACCTCAACAAAATCTCATCATTAGCTGGGTTTAGGGCTGTAGTAGATTTCTATACCAACCTCACCTCTTGTTACTTACAGTTATAGAAATCCTTACAGGGCTTTTACCTGTTGTATTGATAATTTTAATGATTTAGCACAGCAGAAATAAGTCTGATGCATCAATGGTGGAAGCTGCCTTGTCTTTCCTCTGCTATACTTCTATGCTTAATCCCATCTTCACAGTAAATTATCTATATGGTACATGTATGAAAGGATATAAAGGAAGTGCCAATAAAATGATGATGTTGCGCTAACACAGGTAAATAGAACTCCCATGTCATGAATGACCACCTATAAAACTGTCTATGGCATAAAATGTTCACACCACCTTTAATCTAAAGATTAGATACATGACGTTTCATCCCAATTGTCAACATGTCACCATAATTACAATACATAAACCCCTTAGAACCAGCCATTTAACCCAGCCCGTTAGCATTTTCATAAATATTACATGGCCCACCCAATTAATTTACAATTTTATCTTAACAATTATTCTAGCACACCAACCCATGCTTATCATTCAACTATAACAGACCCATCCCATTAATACCATAATTATACTAATAAGATTATACTAAAAAGACCACCCATTTAATACTACAGTAGAAGCCCAACCCAGTCCAGCCCGTCCCTTTCCCGTCTGTCCCACCTGTGCCCTATTCTTTCCTTGTGTTTCCCCAGAGCCTTTTCTGCTATCTCCTTTGAGGCAAACTGCACGAAGGCTTCCCCTGTGCTCCTCCCCTGGTAGTCCACTGGCAGAGTAATCCCATTTGGCACGATTCTCAACCCTTCAACCCAAGCACACATAAATACATAGGTCGGTAGGTAGACTGATATAGAAGGATTGAACAACACCCACTGCATCACTGGAGCTTTCAGGATTAATATACGTCATGATAGCGAATAAACAACAGCTGTTGTATTTCATAAGACTGCATTAGAAAGGGGCATCTCAGAGGACTGAATTTACACTTGTTAAGTGCCCAGCAAGGGAATAAAAGAAATACTGGCCTGGAGTCAGAGTATTATAATGGATGCAGAGGAGTTTTTTTTCTCTGTTACACTACTGAATTTAGATCAATGGCCAAATGATTGTTTAGTGTTGAGTGAGACACAATGTAATAATTATAATAATTCTTTGCTGTTAATAATCCTAGAAAGAGGCTGCCAATAAGTAGAATCACAGTACTGACCCCAGATCAGTGTCATAGGACTGTCTCCCTCAGCCAAACCAGCCCAGCCCGTTAAACCCTCTTTAGGAGGCATGATATCAAGGTCATATAGCACAAATATGCTAAATAACGTGTTAACACTATTGTGGTAAAAATCATACTAATGATTCACTACAAGGACAAATTAGTCAACACAGTATTACTATACTACAAAAACAAACATACATTAGGCCTTTGGGCCATGACACAAAGACACTTGTATGCAGATGCGTCGGCCTGCCTACCTTTGGGACAGATGTTTGCAAATAAGG
>NW_019471351.1:0-5648 GCF_002814215.2 Seriola lalandi dorsalis
TTGTCTGTGTTCTGTACTTGACCATAAAATGTTTTGTTCAAAATTAGAATTACATTTTCTTCGATCCTTCTGCCTAAACAGACCAAGAAGAGTGGTAAGGCAGGCCCCTTCCTGCTGTCTGGCTCCAGAGACAAAACCATCAAGATGTGGGATGTCAGCATTGGAATGTGCCTTATGACACTGGTGAGGACCATCTTAAGCTAATAGCCTTTTTATTTTTATATATATATTTAAATATTTAGACTGAAAACATTTTGCTTCATGAGTGAGATGAATTGGGTTGCAACTGGTGTCTTGTCTCTGTCTGTCTGTAAAACAGGTTGGCCACGACAACTGGGTGCGTGGAATCCTCTTCCACCCTGGAGGCAAGTTCATTGTGACCTGTGCAGATGACAAGACCTTAAGGATCTGGGACTACAAGAACAAGCGCTGCATGAAAACCCTGTGTGCCCACGAACACTTTGTTACCTCTCTGGGTATGTAGCCACTCACCCTCACAGAAAAAAGCTTCATCCTTGTTATTGTTTGACCAGTTGGTCTCTTGAGGTGCAGCAGGAAACCTCTACCCTCATTGGATAGTGGAGCTGGGCTCACAAATATCTGTTCTAGAGAAAGGTTGGATAATTGTAAAGAAGCCCATGCTTCTCCACCGGCAGAGTGTTGAGCGCCTTAGGGTTACTGGCAACTGGGGTTTAAGAGGTAGACAAGCGCTCCAGGATTTTCCCCTCCTCCCCCTCCTCGTATCTGCGGCTTTTCAGCAGATCAAGGCTCGAGAACTCTCTTGAGAAGCTCTTCAGCCAACTTTTCCTTGGCAAGCCGTTTGAAACCCAGTCCTCTTAAATCCTGCCTCAGCCAAAGAGGATATTGCTGTGAGCTATTGATGTGATGAATGTTGGAGCGGTGTGGAAAACACAAAGCACCTTTGTTTGGGGGAGAGAAAAAAACAAAGTGGCCCTGCGGTTTTTTTTTTGTTTGTTTTTTCTTGTTTTTTTTCCCCAAAAAGTATTGTCCTATATGTCCGTATAATACAACATCTGTGTGTGCACTCCGCCTTTTTTAAATAACCTGATAATCAGACTGATTGCCCTTTTTTAGGAGATGAAAAAGCATTTTTCCTTATATCAGTAGCAAGATGTCTGAATACTGCCGACATCGTTTTCAGTTGACCCAGAAGGTGCAACAGATGTTGCTATTGTTTTTTATGACTGTCACAGAAACATGCATGTTTACAAGATGTAAAATGTAGGTGGGTGACTAAATTAAAGAAGAGGTGGAAGACAGAAGAGGGATGATGGGCATCAAAGGCTCTCGGCCGGACTTGAACCAGTGATGCTACAATTACATTGTCAGCATTTTGGCCAAAAGGACGTCCCCAATAAAAAAAGTCATCCATGCTTCTTGCTGTTTTTCTGCCAATAATTATATCTTTTTTTCTGGCTCTGGCACCAGACCTGTTTGAATCACTGTTCAGAGGTCTGGAAGAAGGACACTTCAAAATGCTTGATATCATAACTTGATAAGTGGTTTGTTTTGTTTTGGTTGGCCCACCCAACTATAGTATTGGCTGGTCACAAATGTTTTGACCAATTTTTTCTCAGTTGCATGGGGTCATGAATTTAGTTTGACTTAACCCAGTTTGCTCCAAATGACCATGAACAGTGCATGTCTAAATCTGCTCATTAATCCAAACACAGCCACTGTGTGTACGGCAGTTTGTGCTTTGTTTTGATGATCTTTTCGTTTCTTCTGCAGATTTCCACAAGGCCGCTCCCTACGTTGTCACTGGGAGTGTAGATCAAACAGTAAAAGTGTGGGAGTGCCGCTGATCTGGACCTTGGAGGATTGGACCACAACCCCAATTACCCAGGCGCTCCTCTGGATCCCACCTCCCCTCCTGCCATCCCACCTCCCCTTTAATCTTCCCTCCTCCCCCCCCTAACAAAACCTTACCCGCACATTTTCATCTCCTCCGGCTGCACTTACCACCATGGTTATTTACCCATCGCGCTCTCTGGTCCAATAACTTTTGTCCTTCTATGTAAATTATTCCTGGATGTAGATCGAGCTATTAAATGTTACACAAAAAAGTATTCTTGCATGGTAATCCAAAATTGTATACTGTAAATTTACATAACGTTGTCTAGAAGTACCATAGGTTTAACATGGGGCTGGCCGTCTGTCACGCAGCCTTACCGACCAACCGAAGGCAGATGTTTTTGACTGGGTGTAAAATGTAGGGCACTAAAAACCAATAATTTAAGAAATGACAGTGTCTTTATGTGTAAGATTTATTTTTGTCTATTTTTTTATTTAGGATTTTTTTTCTGTTATTTCTCTCCTTCACTGTCGTAGTCTGTTGGTGCCTAGCTTGGTGAAACTTTTGAGAGATAAGGCAGGAAAAGCATATATGACGTGATAAGATACGATTGTCTGTGGGGCTTTGTTATTGAAATAATCTGTAGCTTTATAACGTCACTTCTCAAGTGTGCATACCATTTCTCTTCATGTGGAACTAGGTAATATTTTAATGGCTGTATATACGAATGTTTCAAACTGTTGTCCTTGGACCTTGGGGGCTTAAAAACAGCTTTGTACTCTTGTCATGGTGGCACATGAACCACTGATAGGCTTTAGATAAATTATCGCATTTAATGAATCTGCAGCAAGTAATAAAAAGTAATGTTTAAAAGTGGCTTTGTGAATAACCAAGCCAAGTTTTTCACAAGAAGCCCAATCGAGCGAGTGAGTTTGTTTGGCTTACACCGTCAGTGAGTGCCGTGGGTCACAGCATCACCTGAACAGAGTTCAAGGATTACACCTGTTAAATCTCTAGCACTTGATAAAGACCTTGGGTGTGTCTCCCTTTACAACAATTTTCTGTGACCTTGCATGTCATACTTTTACAGACTAAACCCTCTGTCCACTTCTAGTCCCCCTGACTAGTCAGTCCTGGCAGAGAGTGGTGTACCTAGGAACTATGTAGTCAGAGGGTGCTCAGTTGACCCATGGAGCCTCTGAAAGCTACAAACAGAAGCCAGTAGTCTGAAATAAACCCGCAAAACAGAAAACATAAAGGCATGACAAGGAGTCAAAGTCGGCCCCCTGGGTTTGATATCTGGGATGTGCAAAGATCTCTAATTTCTGAGGGGTGAAATATATGTTCGGCATAATAAAAATGGTTTTGAGTATATAAAAAAAGGAAAAAAGAAAAAAAAAATCAGTTTTCTGTGAAAATATGAAATGTAAATTCAGCTTGTTATTGCTTGATTTGGCAATTTTGTATTATCGCACTAAAGGATGAACTGGACAGGAATTTAGGATTAGTGAGGAAACGCTAGCAGCAGACATGTTAAATGTTTTGTCTGCAGAGGGGTCTGATGCTGAGTGTGAGTTTTGTTGTGAAGAACTCGCTGTAAAAGAGGTGGTGCAGCTCCTGGATCAGATAATGGAGGACAATGCTAAAGCCTGAGCAGCGACAATATCTGCAGACAAACCCCACAGACCCATCTCACACATATGCAAACGTCATCTGAGTGGCTTTCCTCAACTGTTCAGCTTTTGATCTTTGTGGAGCTGTAACTGTAAAACAGGGCGATTTTTGGGAAAGACTGGAAGAAAACTGTAAACCAGTCCATGCTGTAGAAACAACCATTCCACTCCCCTTGGAGGACAAAAATGGACCATCTTGCTTCTAACTGTAGCTGGCAAGGTGATTCATTAATTTTGCACATCCCTGTTTTCACTAAATCTTTGGTCCTTTAATGATGATCAAAGACGACATTAAAATTTAATGATGTTGATAAATGCATAAACCTATAATTTCTGATTAGCCTTTTCATTCCAATGCAGTTCTTGGCTAATAAAGAATTCCACTGCTTAACTGATGATCTTATCTTAGCTTCTTTGCCAAGTTTTCCTCTTCCTGTGTGTACTGGATGTGGTGATCTGCTGCTCAAGCTCTTGCTAGTGGCTACTGTGAGCCTCATGTGACCTGTTGACGTAGCACTGCTGCATGTAAACCTGCACCAGAGGCAGAGCTGTCAGAACAGTCATCTTTTACAAGCTTAAATACTGGAGCCCTCTCATCAGAGACCAATTGGATTGAATAATGGGGAGAGAAACTGTGTATTTAAAGTAGTTTGACATTTTGGGAAATATGCTTATTTGCTGTTTTTGCAGAGAACTGGATGAGAATCAAATACCACACATTTGTAATGTAAATATGAAGCTACAGCTAAAACCACAATTAAACTTGTCTTGGGGTGGGGGTTATGTGCTGGACTATTTATTGAGTGAAACCAATAACTGGCTGGGGTCTCCATTGGTTGCTTAGTAACAAAAGTGCAATTACAATATTTCTGAAGATACTCTGTTTTTTGTGTAATGTCAGAGTTCAGCAGAAAACATTCTAAAGTGTTGGTAGTAAACATGGGTGATTAAATAAAATCTGTATTTGTGAATTAAGATTTTCAAAGTAAGCTAACAATTGCAAATAATCGTCTTTGAGCTTTTCAATTCAAATATACTATGCTAGACATTATACACAACAGACAGCTTCTCATTGTGCTTGAAATGTTGAAAATGCAGTAAAATAATTGTTTACATAAGTACAGTTGATAAACCAGAAGTTCTTCACACAGACTGCTTTCATTGGGAAACTGCATTCACATGTCGGCAAAATGGGCGGGAGGTGAAAAGCAGACGTTTTTCCGACTTGGCAGCGTTAGTTTATAACTCTAAGGTATGAGTATTTAATCCCAGTGCTAACCTTGTAGACCCACAACCCTACCTGCCGAACTCTAGATGTTATGTTGTATCACTTTTTTTTCTTTTTCTTTAGCAATTTGTTATCAAGTCCAAACCTATAGAATTAGATGACGGGATAATATTGACCAGTGGTGGTGCATTTGCAACCATTCTGACAAGTTTGTTGACATGTCTAGTTCTTTTCTTCAAGTGGGAGATATTGTTATAAGGTTGTTGTTTTTTTACCATCTAAACAATATGACGTGAACGCGGTATGTGTTTCGGTACTTTGTTGGAGTCGCCCTCTTTTGCCTGGCAACTGCCGTCACCCGTTAGAGCCGGATGGTTGTTTCCCTCTGCTTACAGTGTTTAGCAAACATGAGAGTGGTATCCCTTTACTCATGTAACTCTCTGCAAGAAAGTGGATGGTCTTATTTCTCAAAATGTCAAACAGTCCCTCTTACATCACTGTGTCCATGGTTAAGTTCAGGCAGCTCTGTTAACTGGTTGTAGAAAGGCTGGTTTTGTTGTGTGTGATGCAATTTGAAGGAGGTTACCGCCTCCGTCTTCTGTAAATGCAATGGGATTGTGGCAGACTAGGATGTTCCAAAGGAGAAACCCTCTCTTTCAGGAAATATTACTGATGTTTCTCTTTGGTGTGTGCCCCCCTCCCCCTCCTTACAAAGGTTTTATTTTTTTTCTACAAGCTGTTTTCTCTTGGGTGAAGAATCAGCAAATTTTGTAGTACTATTTGGCATGGCTAATGAAGATGCCAATGTGTTAAATGTTCTAGCTGAAGCCAAAAATTGAGACATTTGTCAGTACAATCTGGTTTATCTTGACAAAACAGCCTCCTTTTGTTGGTCAAACACTGTGTGACCAACTTTTGAAAAACAATGCTC
>NW_019471352.1:0-1908 GCF_002814215.2 Seriola lalandi dorsalis
TCTGGCCGTCTTTCTCGATGTGTGCCTCGCTCCCTCCGCGTCTCTGCGTCAGTGTCCCAATGCATCTCTATACCTGGCCACAATCCACGACGTACTGGAAACGCATTGGAACAACACATGTACACACAAACACAGCAATACAGACTATTTAGACAAACCAGATGACCCCTTATCTCCTTCTGCTGTGGCTATAAACCTCAAATCCCATCTAATCAAAGCACCATACACTGAATCCCTCTGATTCAGTCCACGCTCTACAGGTAATTGCTCACTTCGAGGACAACAATTATCAATCACTCGTTAGTTCAGGAAATCATGTCATCTTCTTTTTCCCCTTCTCTATTTTCTTAGTCTTTTTCCTCTGACTCTAACACTTACTCATTCTTTATCTGTCTCAGTCTATCTTGCTGTGTGTGTGTGTGTGTCCCCTTTCCACTTCTCTTGGTGATTTATTTGTTTTGCATGATTTCTCTCTCTCTCCTTCCCCTCGCTTTGTTATTTTCTCCTCGGCTTCACTGAGCCAGAAGACGGAGCAATGAAGTATACAAGAAGAATGGAATAAAAATTTTGATCAATCCGTCGGCCCGAGTGTCGTGTTACATTGTTAACAGCTGAAACAGAAGATCTTGTAGTCGTGCATTCAACTGAAGAAAATTAACCAGCACAATCTATGAATCGTTGTATCTTAAGTCTGCAGGACCAATTATGTAATAAACTTTGGTGCTTGTTACAATCTGTGTCTCCGGGTGGCATGGTGGATTAAAGGATCATAACATAACACAACAGTGACGTGCAAAGACAAATGAAGGTTTGTTGGAGAAAGAATAAATAGAAAGAGAAACATTAAGCCCATTTAAATAGGTGTCAAAGAAGAGAATTACACATCTGCCAGTAGTTCAATCTGCTGCAATGACTAGAAAATGACTTAAGTGAACTGTGTGTTTAGAGTAATAACAGCCATTAATCCAGTCTAACAGGAGGGCTGGAAGGGAGATTGTTTAGACACATTTTTATCATCTGCCACTGTCACAATTTGTCATCCTGAGTGCCACAACAGATAAATGAGCTCCATTGTAATGTACTGCAGGTCATCTTTCCTGTTGTGAAACATACTGGAATTTCTTTGTTTTACTTCGCCAGACAATTACAGGGGATTACAAAGAGCATGGAAAAATGGTAAATTTAAAAATGTGAGAAAAATATTACATAAATAAGAAGGGGGAAGATAATAAAACTGTCGTATGAGAGTCCATGTGCAGTGGAAATCAAGGTTAAGATGAAAAGTGAGCTGGTCTAACATAATTTAAAGCTGCTCTAATCAGTGTTTTTATATTAACAATAAATTTGAACGTCTGAGTTGCTTGTGGTGACAAACCCATGGAGAATTATCACCCAGCTGTTTTTCTCTTTTAGCGTCTTTCAGCTCAGTGTTTTGTTTTTTTACGACCTGCAGCTTTATTGTTTCGGTTCACTCTCATCGCTGCCATCAGCATCATTTCCAAAAAATAAAAAGCTCCGATACCCACTGTGTACTACCCACTGATAAATGAAAAGCATTAGCACTTATGCAACAGGGTGCCTTGTTATTGAATTCAAGAGTACATGTATCTGCATTGCCATCCATTACTGTCATACAGGAGTTCACACAAATCAGTGACAGAACCCATGAATCATTTATATCAGTCCTTGCGTCAACTTCATAAGCACCAAAGTGGATTTGTAGTGCTTTTGCTGTTCACATGTTGACAGTGATGGGTGTGTTGATAGCAGCTGTATTAAAAAACTGTTTAATCATTCTGCTTTCTCCTGCCCCCAAATGACCATCTCCTGTTTCAGAGTTATCACCAGAGCTCCTCTGCATAGCTCCCTGATGTGATAAAATAACAAACCAGGGGGAATGTCTTATCT
>NW_019471353.1:0-1908 GCF_002814215.2 Seriola lalandi dorsalis
AATCTTTTATGAAACACCAATAATAATGGTAAAAGAATTTTACAGTGAGTAGCAACGCCATCGCTCAACTACATGATGAGGTTCAAGGCTCGTGTTGGCACATTCCCCCCTGAAGTGTGTGAGACATGGAACCCTTGAAGGCAAGCTGCTTTGTTCTGGGCTTTAAAATGTCAAGTGGAGAGAAAATTGATGACACAGTTGCCGCTCTCTTGCCCATTTTCTAGTCATACTTTACTGTACACAATCAAGCAGGAAGTTATGAACTATAGTATGGGACCTAACAGTATGACATAATCTAATTTTCATGTACAGAAAATACAGGTGTTTTATGTAGCCAGTGTTGGGGCTAACTACAAACCTTTTCCTTCATTTCCAATCCTAAAACAATAAAGGGGAGTCAAGGTCTTTCTTATACTGGGTACTAACCTTGTGAATAATGGTTTGTGGGCTTGTGGAGTGCAGTGTAGATGAATGAGTAATAAGTTCACATTATAGAGGAACCTCAGCATGAATAAGATTAAACTATTTCCTCACAAGCCTCTGAAACAATCCTTATACAAAGCAATTCCCAAGATATTGTATCAAATGAAGGTAACCTAACATGCATTGGAAAGCATGAAGCCAATAGCTTGTGCTGTCATTTGTTACATCCCTTCTTATGATAAAAATGATAGATTTATTACACCAACAAATGCTATGAATATACTATGGGCTGGCAGTGTTCCATATATGTAATAGGTTGCCACTGATGGCATGATAACAAATGCTGTATAAAGGAAAATGCATATGTACAACTGAAGCAAATTACATATACACATGTGTTTATATACTAAGGATATGCAGCAATTATTTTTAGAAAAACAGAGGAGCAAAGCTGTGTTGGGATAATTCCACATGTATGCTGTGAGTTTCCTATGTAGGTTCACAAAAAATGAGGTTAGGAAATGTAAATTTATATAAAGGTCGCTGCAACCGATTTAATATTCCCACCGGCTGACTGTGCCAGAGGCAGAGATCAGCAGCCGTCCCATCATTTGACAGGAACTAATATCCACAGAATATTATCTATTGAAGGGAGAAAACGATACCAGAGCACTGTTCACAACAAAGTCTCTGGATTATATGGACATTGTTTGCACTGGAACATTGTTTTTTACTTTTTCAGATGTTGCTTTTCAATGCATTGACCACCACAAATAAAATACTATTGAAATGCCATCTCAACAACAGGGCACACTTCCTCATCAGGTCAAAATTTGCCAATCTATCAAATATTTACTGTACTTCTGTTGCAGAAACTACAAAGAGCTGCCTGCTAATCCTCATCTATACTTTGTATGCCTCCACGCTGGCAACAGCCAGGGCCAGTGGCATTATTTTTTGGGGCTGTCTGTCCATCGGACTGCCCGTCCATCCATCCGTCCGTCCCATTCTCGTGAAAATGATATCTCAGCGCTTCCTTTGGGAAGATTCCTTCAAATTTGATGCAAGCATTAGCTTTGAGACAAAGATGAACAAATTAGTCTTTGGTGGTCAAAGGTCTAGGTCACTCTGACTTCACAAAACATGTTTTTGGCCATAACTCATGAGTTCATACAATAATTATGACACAATTTAACACAAATGTCTAATGGGCTAAAATGATGAAGGCATGAGAATTAATATCCAAATGGTCAAAGGTCAACTTCACTGTGCCATAATGATGTTCTGCAAAAACACATTTCTCATCTGCAAGGACACTTATAAATAATTAATGACAGAAATTTACAGTAGTCACTATAAATTAGTCACAAGGGGTGTAAATGGCCAGTGTAATTACATACAGTACACACACACACACACACACACACACACATATATATATATATATATTACAGATAAAGTCAGAGTTCAGGAGAGCAAAAGCAG
>NW_019471354.1:0-1908 GCF_002814215.2 Seriola lalandi dorsalis
AACAATGTAACAAAGGAGATAAAAATGAAAGGGAGACAGAGATTCCTGGGGCCTTGATTCAGGAAATGATACAAACAAGTGACTAATCCAGTGTTTTTTAACTCCGGTATCTCCCTATCAGTGCCCGTGCATGATGATGACGACAATGCTGGTGTTTTTAAGTCATCCACAAGGACGAGACAGCTGCAGATTTCATGAAATATGAACAGTATCCAGCGTGGGAGGAGGAAAACGCAGAAAGCATGATCTGAATTTTTTTTTGTCACAGTGGGAGAGTTTGTATTTTCTCAACATTTCCTCTTCATCCTGCCTTCATCTCCTCCCCTCTAGACATCTAAGTCAAGTCCTCTGAGGCTTAATTCCTGTCCTCTAGCCTCCTTTATCACTTTCCCTGCTTTAATCTTTTCTCTCCTTCCATTTTTCATTCACTTCCTGCTCTCCAATATCTGTTCATCTCACTGCTGCTTTCACTATTTTTGCTCTTGTCTGCTGCTGTTTGCCATCTCTATTCCGTGTTCACCATTGGAAAATCTTTATCGCTGTCATCTCCTCCATTTTTCTTTATCATAACAACCCCTCCATCTATCATTCTCCTCTTCAGCTCTGTGGCACAAAGTATGAGCACAGAAAATTGGGCTTAGATAAAAAACAAAGAATCACATTTTCGCCAGAAACATTCATTAATCTTGTTAATGATGCTAAAACAACATCAGAGAGGTGAAACAGAGGCTACTGCACATTCTCCCACCCTCTTTTTTGTGTTAGCCAGGAAATGATGCTAGTGTCATGATGAGGTCAGAGAATATTTATCAGACGGAATAATTCATGAGTACATTTAAAAAAATGTCTGCTCATCCTAGCCAGTCGAGGCTAAATGTGTATATTTACGACAAAAGCAAGATACCTGTTTACCCAGTAAAGATGATAAATACAAAGCCATATGAAGTGTGGGGGGGTGACAGACATTCATATAAATGTGTGGTTAGTACTCACAGGGTCTCGCAGGAGGTCCTCTGTTTCTCGCAGAGCTGCCCTGGGCTTCAGCTGTACGTCATCGCTACATTCGTTGTCAGAGGCGGGTGGCGACTCGGCCAGGTCCGGGAAGTCGTCTCTCGTCCTGGGGCCCCGGAAGCGGATTTTGTCCAGGCGCTTTAGCATGGTCAACACCGCACACCTGGGCTTTACCTTAACATGGCGGACGGCAACCCTGCATGGACAATAAAAAGACAATTAGTATACAGTGGCAACACTGAAAACGTATTTTCTTCTGACTTTACTAAAAACACAATATGTGGAAAAATATTACAGTGGAAACCCTTCCCATTGCCTTACAACTGTTTTAACAAAGTTTAACCTGCAGGAGTTTCTGAGAGATTGTGTAACTGTGTAGCTGCCATGGAGGAAATTAATTCATGGCAACTGAAGATGAGTTCATAGCATCTCCCTATGTTTTTACTGCAGAAATGAACCACTTCCAAGGGCCTGAGAGAGAGAGAGAGAGAGAGAGAGAGAGAGAGACAAGCTATGCAAATGTGGGTTTCATGTTTTCTTTATGTATCCCTTATATACGAGCACTCTTCTATCAGCGGTATCTCAGGGGAAACTTTCCCACTTTCAATACAGCACAAGTGTAAAAGTGTTTCCTAGCTTTAAAAAGCCTTTTTCTCGAAAACAGATGCTGAAAAAGGGAGCGTTGTCTTTTAATAAGGGGTTGTCTTATATTCAGGCCAATATAGCATCTTGTCATTCACAGACAAATTCACTGTGCTTCTTTCTATATTTGGGGTCAGAGAGGACTAACTGACCCCAAATATAAAATTATGTTATAATATGTCAACAACAGAAAGTCAAATTGACTTCTTTGAGATTTGGGAGGGGTAGTGTTGCATAAAATGTTCCATCAACACT
>NW_019471355.1:0-1908 GCF_002814215.2 Seriola lalandi dorsalis
TGTGTGTGTGTGTGTGTGTGTGTGTGTGTGTGTGTGTGTGTGTGTGTGTACATGGATAAATCTAACACCTCCTACACTTCTCCATCCCTGTCTTTCCTCTCTCTTCCTCAGTCTTCCCCTTTTCTACCTGTGTGCTGCAATCACAATCAGTAAATCTTATATATTATTTTAAGTACAAATATAAAGTTATACTGCTTATTGACGTAGTTGAGCCTTTAGTGTGTTTGTTAAAACTCCAACTTTCAATGGCTTCAGCTGTTGAAAAAGCCAGAGTATCAGCTTTTGAATCAGAGGACAGAGGGAGGTGTTGTAGGAGGAGAGATTTTTTATGGGTTTTAAGATGCACTGTAAAATCTGTTCTCGTTCTCTTTTCATCCCTCGCTCTCCTCCTCTCCCTCAAGTCCTAGGTTTCTATTATTGTCTTTCAACCTCTTCATCTCTTCCCCCACTTGTCTCCTCTCTCTCCTCTCCTCAAACTCCCACGGTTTTCTGCTCCCTCTTTCACTTCCACCCATCCCATGCCTTGGCTCTGTTGCCTAGCAACACCTCCTCATCTGCAGACACGTTCTCAATGATCTGGAGAAGTCCTACTGACACCCCTCCACACACACACACACACACACACACACACACACACATACTTATTGTGCCCTTACATTAGTGAGAACATTAATGTCTATAATCCTCATAAGTGTTTAGGACGCTGACCTGACTTGTGAACATACACCTTTGAAATAAACAACTTTTACTTGTTGCTCTGCTGGAAGCTCTTTTTGTTAATAGCTGTATCAACAAGGGAAAAATAATTAGGGTAACCATGGTGACATGTTTGAATAGATTGAGAGGATTTGTTCAGCACTACTTTATTCCTGACCCTTAACTCAATTTCCCATCCTTCACTTGATTTCCCTCGCTGTTCAGTTAGTTGCTATGCAAATTATTGAAACTGTCTGATCCTCTGATCACTGCTCATCCAGGAGATCTAGGAATTACAGGAGCTGATCAATTCCCCTCCCAATTCCCCGTTTTTGAGTGGGCTTCAGTGCCTGTGCTTATACTTTCCTCTCAATAAGACATAGCAAATAAAAAGCACAGATGAATCATTTCAATCATATCAAGCACTAATTCCTCCACAGAATCAGCTTTTACTGAGAGAAGAATCTCATTTTTAGGAAATAAACACATAAGAGACAGAAAGACCCGAGACAAGATTTTAGTTCATGGTATTTTATTGGAAAAACAAAATGTAAAGACTAGCATGTACAACTTGGAATGCAGATCAACTGAACTGAACAGTTGGACTGGGCCGGGCCTTGCCGCACCCACACACACACACACTTACACACGCAAACTCACACACAAACACAAGATAGAAATGCCGCAAAGCACCGACCCTGCCCCCCACTAAACTGAAATTAACCCCCTCATAAACTGACACGCATGCAGTGTTTGAGGCAATATACTGTACCTGAGCAAGTTTCAGCAAAGAACACTCACAGATTTTAGTTCACTACCAACTTCATTTTCATTATTTGTAAAAATCACTTCAGCAAAAACTGATACTCATGATATTGTAATTGCCCCAAAAATTGCTCATGTGTATCATCAATTTTAAAGCCCACCCAACCCCTCCAAAAGTCTAGGACACACCCACTACCCAAGGGGCTCAAATCTATGCCCCACCCAGGCTTCACCCTCAAAAAAGGTAAACACACAAAGGATAAAGCGAGTATCCTGACATGCCAGAAACACAGAATCTAAAATGAGTTCTTATTTATTCCATTTTAATATTTTTCTTAAAAATATCTCTGTCATCACTGACTCAGGTAAGTAAACTGCAAAGGTTCCGCTGGTTCACTCACTCCCATTCATCTGTCATCTAATCCCTCCCTCTTCCTCCTCTCAGCG
>NW_019471356.1:0-1907 GCF_002814215.2 Seriola lalandi dorsalis
ACATATTAAGAAACACACACACACACCTGTTAATAACTAGAACAGAGACACGTGTGTGATTGACATAAAGGCTTTGTGCCAAGAATCACTGGAAGCAAAAGGTATTTTATGCATGTGTGAAAGAAAGTATATATGTCAATGTGATATAATGTGTAAAACAGTTATGTGGTTACAGTAATATTATCGTTGGGGGAACATAACTACAAGAAAAATAAGGCAACAGGTAACCGGCGATATCTACTACAGCATTTGATTATTATAGCCCTTTAATAATTCAATACTCACTAATATAAAGAGGAAATTATATAATATGGTATATACAATAATCCAATCATTATTATTATTATTATCTCTCCATTAAACAAACATATAGATGTTTGCCATCAATCAAACCTTATGTTTAAAATTCAGTTATGTGGTATCATACAATCATCTGTTTGCATTGTGTTGTACACTAAGACAGACCTACCACAAATCCTACAAACAAAAAGTCTAATTATTTATCATCTTCAATCATTACTATGACAACCAGTCTTTCCACTTAATCCTGATTATAAACAATCGAAAAAGAACAACTCCCTGTTAGAAAAATATTAAGGTGTCTGTTTGTGACTCATCTTTCTCATTTTCACACGTCACTACTTTTCAACTGGTTTTCTACATTTGATCGGTAAAATGCATGTCTGCTATTGACTGACTGCTATGGAGGGAGGCAACACTCCGCTGGTTATTGGTCGGCATTAGGCGATGTGAATCACCATGTGAAAGTCATACAAGCCAGACAAGTTGTCTGTGAAGAGCACTGCTCTTGCATAATTCACAGAGGAAACGCACCAGCATGAGTGGAATATGGCCGTCAGGTAGAAGCTGCCTGCGCCACACCTCCGAGCCCATTAACTACAGTACAATGACACCAACTTGACGAAAACAAAAGAAGCGTACATACAAAGAGCAGAGATTTACCTAGGGACTTCATTAGAAAGAATATAGGAGAAGAAACTATAGCGAGCTGAAGTTGTTGCATTTTTCATGTTAAGGCGTATTTTTATATATTTGGTCAGTTTCCAAAGTTAAAATAGCAGCAGTGCAGCTCTGGGAAACGTCTAAATAAAATGGTCTTTTTAACTGTACGTGAAACTACACTACTGCATTCTCTGCTCAGAGGAGGCTAAGTAATAATAGGTTTGTTTACATAATTAGACCTCTATCAAAGCTCAGCAGTGGTTGTAAACTATAATTGCATGCCTCAGAGCAATATATAGGTGGAACACACCATGTTTTCTCTATTCAGGATTCAACAAAGAACATTTAAGAAAGGCTTTCATGGAAAAAAACTGGTATAGACATTGAAACGGCTGTGCAAAAATAACATATAAGAAACCACAGGAAAGGGTGTGATGCATAGACTGTGAATGGATTTTGCAATGGATTTGCTTCTCTAGCTGGTCGCTGTAGAGCCTAATACAGTGATATATTCAAAAATACTTTAAAGCAAAAGAAAAATGTGCTTAGAAACTATTTAAAAGCAAGAAGTGCAACTTAAAGGGTAAGGTGAAGCCACACTGAAACTCAAACACTTTCCTCAACTCATAGAAGATCAGCTAAAGTATCAAAGCCAAGACTCTTGGGTGGGCACAAGTCTGAGCCGTCCTCTGGCTTCACAAAGACCATTTGCACTCTGGGTATGGCCACCAGATGCAGAGTCAAAATTCTGCTTACACTCTCGAATAACCCCCTTCCACTATTTACCTTACTCCCACCCAGTCACCCACACTGAAAGAGAGAGTTGCGCAACATGTTACATCCTCTGACATTCCACCAGTCCGGAAAAAGACCCTTGACTGCTCTTAGAAACAAGGCACCCTTGTCAAGGTAACAGGAAGGAAATGGGTTTTAAGGGACCCAAA
>NW_019471357.1:0-1907 GCF_002814215.2 Seriola lalandi dorsalis
TCAAGGATGAATATACATACATGCACCCAAGCATGGGACCAACACAGAGAGAAAGGAGTGCAGACACTTATATGGCAAGTCATCAGTGTATTCCTGCTGGTGTGACTGTAGTGGGTTGGGAGAAAAGCTACAAGTTTGGTTTTATCTAAACAAATACCCCCCCATTTTTCATACAGTCTTTCAATGGAGGCAATACACCTTGAAGTCAGTAGATGCTGCTCTGGTGCTGTTGTGGATCCACTAGATTGATTGTAGCTACAGGCTCAGCACATGCGCAGCTCAGAAATAAATGAGCATTGGCCTGGGCAAGATGGTAACTTTGGTCCTCTCAGGTATTACAAAACTCACTTTTCTGCTTTTAAACTGGTTCTACAACTAATGTAAATTCAGTATTAGTTGTTTTGTATTGTTAAGATAGTTGTGAGATGTGTGATATGTACAGCTAGTTTGTTTTGTAGTAGATTGTCTCAGCATGCATCATCATGGTGACAGAAGTTGTTTACAGGACGTGTAGGAATTAGCGCAACTGAATGAGTTACTCTGAATCATAACTGTCATCATCTATTACTGTTATTATTATTATTATTATTATTATTATTATTATTATTATTATTATTATTATTATTATATTTTTATAATTATTATTCTTTATTTTGGTACCATTAGTATTTCAGTAGACCAATTTTTTGTTGAACTGAACGCATGTTAAATTAAATTATTTAGGTCATGTGCACTTATTTTCTTTTTTTAGGAAGAATGTTTTATGTTATTTAATGTAGTTTTGATTACAAAATTATTTATTTAATTTGCGGAATATTGTTGTTTTAATATCATTTAAATATAAATGTAAATAAAAAACCTCACACCTTAGATTAGCTGTATATAATAATTATTTTATTTATTCATTTTTACTTGATTAATTGCTTAGACTACAAAATGTAAAAAAATTGTGCAAAAAATTCCACGTCTTGAAGCCCATAGCAATGTCTTAAATTTGCTTGTTTTGTCTGACATTTGAGAAGCTGAAACCAGAAAATATGTGGCATTTAACTGAAATGATTAATTGATTATCCAATTAGTTGCAGGTTAAATTTCTGCCAATCATTGCAGTTCTATTTGCTACCTACCGTGGAGCGCATCAACACCACTTCAGCATCACGGGCTGTGGTACGAGTGCAGGTGGATTTGACGCACCACTCTGGCATCCAGTAGAGCACCAGGAGTAGGAAGCCCCCTGTACACAGCACCCCAAGGCCCACCAGAGCCAGCCGCCAACGACATAGACGGTAGCCCTGCAGCTCCTAGACGGTGTAGGAAGAAAACATAATGCAGTCTGATAAGTCTGAAACCAATAATTCCCACTTTCCACCTATGTAAAATAAAAAGGGAGCTTACCATCTCCTCCTCTTCCCCCTTGTTGAGGACCTTGAGGTCTTCCTTCTCCATGCTGCAGAACAGTTTGCCAAGCCCCTTCCTTAGTCACTGCAAACACAACAGACAAAATGTCAGGTGAACGGTGTGGGAAATCATTTCAGCTCCAAAACAGCCTATCAAACCGTGGCTCAACACCAGAGGGTCAAACACCCAAGGCGGGGTCACAAGATACCTTCTAAGTTTATTATGCAAAAGAGTAGTGTGTGGAAAATGAAGTGTATCATCAAGTCATTCAATCACACTTTTGTAAGCTTCCTCCATTACATAATGATGTAAAAAAGGTTGCGAAGGGAAAAACCCAAATCATCATTCACTATTATTATTTCCTGCATTTCTGTAGTTGCACAATCACGCAGTAACTCCATATCACTTCATAGCTAGGGTTTATAGACTGAAAGGGATTGCGACTGTGCAGCCAGTTACCATTTAATCTGGTATCAAAATCTAGTGGCACAGTGGTGGTGCAGTTTGCT
>NW_019471358.1:0-1907 GCF_002814215.2 Seriola lalandi dorsalis
TGTGCGCTGTGTATTTAATAGGGGACGCAGCCTTGCATACGTGCACCTCTCGGCACTGACTCAAAGTATCCCCCCCTCCTCGCTATTCTCATCCCTAACCCCAGCCGTCCCCTCTCACGACCCCCTCGAGAGCCGTGATAGTCCCATTGTTTTAGTCTGCTATGCAATCTGCACGTATGGACACCTCACATTCCTGCCTGCTTTATCATACTTCAGTCATGTTATAGAGCTGATACAGAGCAGCCTGGCTCTTTATTCAATGTATGCTTTCCTGTACACTGCGAGGAGGAAACATGATCGGAAGGATGAGCCTTTCAAATCCCTCTCATACGTAAAACAGGAGACATTCCTATTTTGGTTTCCTTTTAATACTTTCTTCAAGGTTTATTTGATTTTTTCATTGTGCTTTTGTTTACCTTCTGGTGTCTTTTTTTTCTCTCTCATGACTGTGTTTTTTTTCCTACCTGTTTGGCCAGAATGGAAACCGAGAGCATGTAGGAGGAGAGAAAATAGCTGTGGCTGCTCTCTAGAGTTTCCTGCCTGTTGTCAGGCTTGTCTGCGTGCGTGCCCTGTCCTCCGTCCTCCTTGGCCTGCTTGTCCTCTCCACCCCGCCTCTCCTGTCTGAGGATGCATGAATGTGTGTGTGTGTGTGCGTGGGCTGGATGTCTGGGAAAGCCTCTGACACAGCTAAGGGAGGAGATGAGCAACAGGCCTAATATAGTTTGCAAGTGTGTGTGTGTGTATTTGTATATGTGTGTATGTGTGAGTGTGATAAGTATCATTAAGGAAGCACCTGTCCCGTGTGACCGTCAGTTCTGTTGCGTTTATCTGACCCCTCTCACATCAGGTGGCTTCCTGGTTTGCGTCAGATGCTGCTCCCCAAGGCCTGCTGGGATTGGTTGACACAAGCTCCTCCTGTTCCTTTGCTGGTGTTCATTGATCTTTAGAGGGTTGTTACCTCCCTCACACTTCTTCCAAGGCCCCACGCAGATCAGAGGATTATTTTTCATTCATCCTTCACAGTATTGAAACTGCTTGGATTTAATGCATTTTATCATGGTTTTCAAAATAGTCTGAAAACTAAATTCATAATAGAAGGTTGATTTCTTTATTAGAATACTACAATATAAAAGCTCTTATGTCAAAGCTGCAATTGTTAGTGTGTCCGGCTAACAAGCTTACCACCTGGCAAGGCAAAGGAGCACATCATTCACACTAACCTAACAGGTTAGGTATATAAAGGACACATTTCCCTACTGTGTAGAAAAACTGCTCCTGGATGCTATCAGTGCTGAATTTATTGAATTTGGGGAAGTTTATACTTCAGCAATCCCAGATAACATTACCAAAGATAGAGTAATGCTTGCCAAACACACCGGTTAGTCCTCATCCTGAAAGCCGTTTGCTTGTACTGTTAAAACATTATATGTTTTAAAATATGAACTATAGTATTAAAGCTGAGCAACCAACCTGGGGTTATGCTTCAATGAAATTCACTGACAAAGCTAACACTGACTAGCCCAACACTGCTTTACAAGAAATATGCTGCTGTTTATTTACATGACATGGATGACTTTAGTATGACATCATGAATGTAGCCATTAAGTGTATATTTAAGGATATAGAAAGTCCTCATTTCGAAATGAATAAATCGGAAACATTAAAAAAGTTAAACAAAGCTTAAGTTAGCTTAATCAGCTAACTAGCTCATTCAGTCTGCCAGCAGCAGTTGTTGTCTCAGCCAGCAAAATCAATGGTTGCCGGATTGAAACGGGGAACCTGCCTTCATCTACCTGTGTTTGAAACCAAAGACCCATTGTTTTAAAAAGTTTACTAAGAGTTTCCATCAGTAAATCTACAACATTATCACTGTAAACTGCAAATGGGCTGCGTGAGAATGGAAAGCT
>NW_019471359.1:0-1224 GCF_002814215.2 Seriola lalandi dorsalis
ATTATTCATCAGATACACTGTAGCCTGCAATCCAGTAACAACCACAGATGACAATTTGGACAACTACATGGAAAAAATCTGTACAATATGCCATTGAGTTGCCATGTAATTACCCTCATCTCATCTCAGTGACGTTGTCATTCATGTGGAGTTGTGTTTTTGTCCACACGGTGCATGCAAGTCCAATATTTCCTCTTTTCTACCAACTCCTGAAGCCACTATCTGGCTCTTTATTTAGTTTATCACTATGAGCTACTCTTTTCACAGTCTTTTGATACAGTTATAAAAAAAAAGGTGGATTATAGCGACTTTAATTTAATATAATATAACTGACAATTTGATTTGATTGAAGCTTTTTGCTAGCAATTGCTAGGACCCTTATAGATGATTTATGTGTGAAATAACAACACATAAAACATGAAATATAACACATTAATGTATTGAAAATACCCCTGTACTTTTACTTAAGTAAGATTTTAAATGCAGAACCTTTACTTTAATATTGCGGAATTGTTAATTATATTTAAGTAAATAATGTGAATTCTTCTTTCACCACAGCCTGGGACAGTCCTAAGCTGTGTCCTTATTCCATACTACATGGTAATTGTGTACACATGCTCATGATGTTCATAGTACATAGTGTTATTTATACTTAACTTTACCATTTAGAATTTACAGGAAATAATGCATTTAATGTGGTAAAGCACAAAATGTTTTTATGCCACTGACAACTGAAGGTTGTTTTAATGTTTTGCAGCTGTGAGTAGCTTTTGAATTTCCTTGGTGCATTGCATTGTGGGACAATAGTGATCATCGACAGCACATGAAAACTGAGGTTGGAAAAAATTAAATTTTGTCAGTGTTCATGTGAGAACATACCACATACTCCAACCTGCTTAGAATTAGTGTGCAGTATGGACCTGTTGCACAGCTCCAGTTATGGTCATGTGGTTAATTAAGAAGCACAAAGGACTGAAAAGCTGTATTATCCTGGTTGCAACCTACTGCCTCTGAAGCAGACCTGTGGTGACAATTCACCACAGCTCATTCACAAATTGCCTTTGTAATGCTGACAATTAACCTTTCTGGAGGCCAGGAAGTCCATCCCACGAGCCACCTGGAAACTGTAGCAAATTAGATCTTCTATTGTCAGAGGGGTTTTCCACAGGTCCTCCACTGCAGAGAGGAAAAAGTGAGCGGGAGGGCAGCCGGGGAGAGAAAAAG
>NW_019471360.1:0-1907 GCF_002814215.2 Seriola lalandi dorsalis
GCTGAAGCACGCTCACTGCAAGCTGAGCGATCAGAACAGCAGCCTCCTGCGGACAGTGGCTCAGTGTGAAGATGTGAACCTACAGCTCACTCTGGAGATCACGGAGCTGCGAGCAAAGCTGGCCAGGTGAAGGATTAACTCCAGTTATAGTATGTGGGATTATTACTGTAATTCCAAATCCTCACAAAAGCACACCAATATTTAATTTAATGTAATTATTTCCTATTAACACTTCATTTAAACAAAATAATGATACACATTCCATGATTGAAGAGAAGCCAGGAGAACAAAAATCATAGATCCCACATACTCAATGGGATTCAGATTCAATATAATTTAAATCGGGTTTAATACAAAATTTCTAACCTGACTTTGATCATTTACAAGTGACACATCTCTATCATGTCAGCTCATACACATCTTCTTCTTTTAGCTGCTTGCAGTCACAGTTAATGGGAACGTTTTCAGAGTTAGAAGCTCGGATTTAAAAAGTTAAAAGGAATGTTCAAAATGAGCCAATTTAAATAGACACTGTGAAAACCGTGTGCCAGCCTGAATAAGAAATAGGTCAGTGTCTCATCCCGGTCCTCACGACTTTTGTGTCTTAATTGTAAAAGTTACACGGTGAAGGTGTCCATGGATAGATAATGATAAAACGGATATCATGACCTCCCTACTGAAAGTGGTCTTTTGTGTCTGTCTGTGGTAATTCTTCACCCCTTTGTTGTCTTTTTGTGTCTTTTAACTGAGCTCTGTGACTTTTAAACAATATTGTAATAATATTCACAGAGGGTCATACATTCATACATCACACAGGACCCCTGCGCCTGTGCCGGGTAGGTCAATCTGGTAATCCATCCATGAAGGTGTCACTTCTCTCATTAATACAGACAGATGTTTTGTGTACATAGTTCTGGAGTTTTTGGAGATTAAATATCACTCACTTAATCTATGTTTTCTTGACATGTGAGGCACTGTAGAAATTTGGCAAACAAACAATATTTGCTGATGAGTAAGACCAGAAAATTACTATGAGTACAATCTAGAGAAGGTTTTCACTTTTATAAAAGAAAACCACTGCAGCACCTCAAGTAATGTGGCTTTACCATTTAATTTTCCTTTTTGTTAATATTCAGGTAAAAACAGAAGAAAATCTCTGTTCTTACCATTTTGGATAAGAATAGAGTGCGGCTGAATAAATGAAGCTGTAATTTATATCGTGGTGTGTGCAGTGCTCAGCGTTCAGCAGTGAGAGTCAGATCACTGACAGAAGAACTGGAGGAGACCCGTCAAGCATTTAAAGAGGCCCAAGAGAGAGCCACTCGCTCCCAAACCAGCTGCACCAAAATGGTATTTCACACACTGAATCATATCTAAGTGAAGCTATACCTAGTAAGTTCAATTCATTTTTTGCGGTGACTATTTTCACGTAAATCTTTTTGATCTTTAGAGCAATGAGGTTGAATGCCTGAAGGTTCACATCAAGAGGCTTGAAGACAAGGTAACCTAAGTCCAAATGTGTGCACTTTCCGAAAACTAAAGTTTTTTTTCATGAAACAAAATTTCCCTTGTATCCACGAAGAATGAAAAACTCACCTTCGAAAGGTCATGTTCTGAAGAAAGCGTCAACAAACTGAGGAAGGTCAACGCTGAGTTGAGGGTAAGAACAGATCAGTAAAACTCTTGTGTGTTTGTCTCTGCGTTACGAGTTTGAACTGAACGTTAAACATCTTAACGTTCACAGGCCGAGCTTGAGGAAAGCCTGGTTATGTTGGCGCTGAGAGACAGAGAAATCACAAAGGTTTGTCCATCACAGTCAACAGGAAAAATCAGTTCACATAATCATTTTGTCTTTTAACTTGACTTTGAAATGTTCTGGTGTAGAAAGACATTCTTATGGATAAGAT
>NW_019471361.1:0-1907 GCF_002814215.2 Seriola lalandi dorsalis
CCGAGCACAGTGTGGCTGACACACAGGAAAATGAGACGCAGTGTTTAGGTAGAACGCAATTTAAAAAAAAAAAAGTCAAAATGACGTCAGGCGGAAAAAAAAAAAGAGAATTGTTTACTCGACTCACTGTTACAGAAGAGTTCATCAGAATTGTCTCCACAGTCGTCCTGCCCGTTGCACCAGGAGCTATGCCCGACACAGCGGCCATTCACACACCGTCTGTAGCCCTTCTTACACACACGGTTGGCTGAGAACAGGATACGATATGGACTCAACTTAAAAATGTCAACAGCAATAGTACGGCTGAAACTGTGAGAGAAAAACCTTCCACTCACCACAGTAGGACTGTTTCTCGTCAGACTTGTCCTTGCAGTTGGCCATGCCATCACAAGTCAGGGTGTAGTTAACACAGTCTCCATTCCCGCACTCAAACTCATCAATGCTGTTACATGTAGTGTTTATGGCTGCGAGACAAGGACAGAAAAATGCACTTAGCAAGAGTTGCATGAGAGAGGCATGCTGCATGGAAACATTTTCAGTGCTCATTCAAATCCATTCAAGTCCTGATCTCAGTCTTTGCTTGTTATTTTATTACATTGTGGTCTGCATGTAAAAGAGCTTCTGCACAGTAAAATAAGCAGATAAAAAAAATGAATAAAACAGTGTGTAAAAGATGAATTTTTTATCTTTGTATGATGAGAATTTTAAGCCTAAGATTTGTTTTTATGAATCCCTTGCTTGCATTACCTATGCAGGTGTTGTCTTCCAAAAGTTTCCTGTCACCACGGCAACTGCAGTTGACCCTTCCTTCTGAGGTCAGCAGACACAGATCCTGACATCCTCCATTGTCAACACGGCACAGAGAGAACTCACCTATGCAGACATGAGGAAAGTTGCACGTGCACGCACACGCACACACACACACACACTTGAGTGAATGAGAATTTCTGACCCTACATCCAGCCTCCTGACACACAAGCAAACACATTCCCCCTACACACACATCCCCATCAGCAGACAAACACGCCTGCCTGATGTGGCCTTGCCTCCGCTCTCAGCTGAATGCGTAATTCAATGTGACTCAATCTAAATGGGATTTGCAGCTATTTACCGCAGGCTCTCTGCTTGTATGGTCGCTGTGGGTATTGGAGCACGAGAGAGTTTACTGAATGAGGCAAATTGAGGGAAAAGATGGCTGACGATATGGAAGGGAATAAAAAAAACAGGGCTGCATTGATTTAAAAGTATATAGACAATGGGAGATGTAGAACAAGATGAGTTGGAGAGAGAGGTGAAGACGTATGGAGAAAAGTGAAGAGCAATTTAGAGGGTGTGTGCCTGTGGTAATATAGAGCTCATGAATGGAGGTGTCTGCAATTCATCTGGTGCAGCGTCACTCCCAGATTAGTTTTGTCATCCCATTAACTGCTCTGTTGGGGCAGAAAAAACATCTTAGTTCACGTGTGTTGTGCCAGTGAGTGTTTAAATACTTGCTCTAAAACAGCCTGTGTTAAAACCTTTTATTGAACTAGTTTGACTTGTAATGGCCTACGTATGTTGATGTTATCACCAAGGATGGAATGATAAGCTATTGTATACAGTAATGAAATTTCATAACACCCCAAGTTCTACTGGTTCTACCTCACAAATGACTGCTCAACATGTAAATATAAAAAGAGCTGTTGATATTGCATTACACAAATAAAATTTACCTAATCACATACATACATACACAATCACACAGTTCTACACAAACATTTGGATCCGTCTCTCTGTGTAAAAACAACTCACAGCTATTGGTGTCGTTGGCCACCGCAACGATACCCATCGGCTGCTGAGGGATGTCGGCACGCAGCACCTTCATGTCTCCTCCTGTGTATTTGTCAGCGCGAAGCACAGCCCTCCTC
>NW_019471362.1:0-1906 GCF_002814215.2 Seriola lalandi dorsalis
TTCCTGACTCCTCTTGTCTTTATATACAGCTTCTTGAAAGCAGCCCTGTTTTAGCTCAGAAGAACCAAAATGAAATGGGGAACAATGACGTAAAATGCTCAGAGAAAACACTGACTCTCTTATGATCAAACATAGACTTACATCTCCTTTTGTCCTCACCTGTGTTGCGCCATGGCCGGTCCCGCCGTGCCAACATCACTGCCCACTTGCTGCTCTGTGGGGGGAGTTTAAGAGCTTCAAAGACGGAAGGTATTGCGATAGATTTTGTAAGGTAATTGTCAAATACCTTTTCTGCCGCTGTGTTCTTCCTCTCTCCGTCCCAGGTGGCCTCACAATCCATTTCACTTTTGAACCTGTGGTCCATTCTGGTAGTCTCCACGAGAAAGAAAATGTTCTTGTGCTTTTAATGGGATTAACAGAAGCCCTCAAGGAAATAAAACCAAACTAACACAACAACAGAGGAGAAACTGAACTGAAAATTAAATATGTCACCCCAAACCTTATCTGTAAAATGTATGCAGAAGATCTTCAAAATGTATAGATAATATATACAGATGTATAGATTAATCGTAAAAGTGGACACTTGTCAACTGTTGTGGTACCACGAGACAGAGCTTCAGAGTTGTTTATTTTTTGCCTTGACTCATAATGGTGTTTGTTGACCTTTATGACCCAATTTGCGGTTTTGGATTGGTGTCCCATATCTGGCAGATTTTTTTCCAAAACTGTAGCCCTGCTGTAACAAAACACCTGACCTGAAAAATACATCCAAGAATCATATTGATTACTCAATGATGATTCTGGTGTTGGCAATCCAGTGTGAGGTAGTAATTTCAGCCCTTAATGAACTCAGTGCAGGCCTTCTTTAGAGGCCGCTGATGGGGAGTCTGTAAGCTTTAGAGACAGTTTGTTCAATACCAATACCTTTTTAATTAAGCAGACATTTACCTCGGACTCTCATCCTCTCTTACACTCACTCGATGTGTATGTGTGTTTGTCTGTGTTCTTATGCTCTTGCGGAGCAGGAAATCCATCCTCATGTAATTTGAAACCCACTGTAAACACCTGAAACTTTCTCTCAATTACAGTTACATTTCTAACATATCCTGACCTGACGTTCAGAAGCACCATCATGTCGACCTTGTCTAATACATGTCACAGGCACATGTAGCATTACTGGTGTCGTGTATAGATAGCTATCTTACAAGCATCGCTGGACATAATCAAAGACAATGCTGCAGACATGCTGCTCTCTGTATCTCCACAGGACCGCTACATTATTTTACATTTGTAAAATACCCCCCCCCCCTCCTTCCTTTACATGGCACCATGGGCACCATCTATTTTTCCTCTCACAAATAGTTTTTTTTAACTCCAGTTTCTAAAAGTTTGTTGACAGTCAGTTTTTGTTGTTTATTGATCAGCCTCCCTTATTGTGCTTTGTCTAAAATCTATTTCATCTATGCTTGTAAATCTACTTCTTAACAAAAAGTCAAGAACAAATATTCAAATTTATTTAATAAGATAAACTTTATTAAGTCAGTTTTTTCTAACTTTATCCAGCCTCACTGGCATTGTCAACGCCTCAACACTTTCAACATGTTTTCACAGTAAGTTCCTGCCACTGTCTTTTCATTTAAATGTATTTATTGTGAAGCTCGTACAGGAAGTGTTGAGTTAGAATCAACTCTAACTTTACACATCAACATGAGTTTATTGCTGCGAATGAATGCAGCAGAACAGAAAATGATATTGGGCTTCCGCTGTGACAATGCACAAGGGGTTGCTGTGGCACTAAAAATGAAGGTGTGGTTGGCTGCTACGAGTGAGTGAACGTGGCTGAAACGCTGGTTTAGGTGACAGGCTCAGTGCATCCCCTCCAGGTCACTAGTCAATCACACAGCTA
>NW_019471363.1:0-1906 GCF_002814215.2 Seriola lalandi dorsalis
CTGCCCAGCATGACACTGCAAAGAGCTGAAGTAAATGAGCGACTGGTGACCCAGATATTTTTGTCATGAACTGGTCAACTAAACCAGAGCTAACAAGAAAGTACTTGACTTAGATTAGTCATCTAGGCGTGAACAGTTGTATAAAACTCGTGTTGCTCTGATGAAGATGAGGTGAGTAACACAGATTATCTTGTAACAATGGCGCATTTTAAGGCCTGGGATATATTAGAGAGTAAATGAGCAGTTGGTTTTCGTAGTCAGCATGTTGGATGCAGCAGAAATGGGCAGGTGTAAAGACATAAACGACTTTTATGTGTATGATTAAAAAATAGTTTGCTACTCTAACATGCTAGCTATAACAAATGATGAATTTGTTTTTGATTCTTCTGCCCCCAGGTGGTCAAAAATAATTGAATGCAACTTTAATAAGTCTGAGTTTCACTGGAATTTTTTTGTGGTTTTAAATGCTGTTGTTTGTTTGATCTTGCAAAACAAAAGTTTTGCAGTATAGAAAACTGTAAATGGAAACAGTGAGTACTTACTTTTGAGCAGTCAAATTTAAACATAGAAAAAGGAGCAAAACATCTATTATTAAGCATTCAAGTCTAAAAATTGGCACTAACCTTCAATAAAGCATTGGTCCAAACCCTATATACACTTAGAATAGTTGTCCTTCATTATGGCAACCCTAACCTTTTCTTCTTTACACCACATGCAACATTTGTTATGCCTGCAGTTAAATAATTTGCTACAGTGTGACAGCATAGATGCAACTTTAGGAAATTCAGCAGAGGTGTTGGTTGGTTTTGGTATTGCAGTATTATTTGCTCCTTTCTGCCAACACTTCATGTCGATGATGAAAAGTTAGTGCAAATTTCAACAGCACTGGCTCTGGCAAAGATTGCATTAGTCCATTGACCAGACAATTATTAGTGTTTCTGTTTGTGTTGAATGAGGAAGGCTGGTGAAACCACAATAGTGGCTTTGCTAGATGATAAGATAGTCTTAGTGTAGGTTAGGGCTTTTGTTGGGGTGGTAGTGAAGGACAGCTTTACTTCCCAGGGCCATTGACACTAGCAGCGCTGGTGTTGACTATATCCTCGTACTGTGGAGGTGGCTCCGTCTCTATCTGGACATCTGCATGGCCGACAGCCTCCTCATAAGATGGCGGTGGGTCTCCAGCACTTCCTCTCCCTGATGTGATCTCTGAGCCTGGATAAGCTGGGCTGCTGTGGACACTGAGTTCTGATTGGTCACCATGGTGGTAATCCCTCCCCCAATGGTCCATAGAGACCACTGACAGAACGTGGTCGTGATGCGAGTGTCCCAGGCTGGGGCTACGCTGTGAGCGCTTGCGGGAGTGGCAGCGCCAAACAGTGATGGCAACGGCGGCGATGATGAACACAACCAGCAGCAATGGCACTATCAAGTAGAGAGAGTGGACTCCACCCACCACTGTCTCCAGCCCTCCAGATGGACTGCTCTCCCTCACATATTCCTCCCAGAACCGTCTCTGCAGCCAGTCAGAACAAAGACACATACAGTCAAAAAGATTGCTAGAATATTTTCTTCAAGACAATACTCTGCTACATTCATGCAAGCTACAGTGTAATCACGGTGTCCAAAAACTGTTTCCAAAACCCAAAGTCATGGCACACACAGTGTCCACTGTATGAATACTTTTTATACGGATCACTGCAACACAAAGGCAGCAGACAACAACACCCAAACAAAAAGAGAGACCACTGCACGTCTATCTACGTGACTTTGCTCTCTGGCCGCTCACAATAGTTTCACAAATACGCCTCCCTCTAGCATGCACTCGGCTGTTCTTCCTGCTGATAAACATCACTTCCTGAAAAAACACCAACATTCCACAAGCTACCAGTCTTGGCACAGGATTTAT
>NW_019471364.1:0-1185 GCF_002814215.2 Seriola lalandi dorsalis
TTCAAGCTTTTACTTAACAAAATTATACATGCTGAAAAAAAAACACCTCAGATAGAATTACAGTGAAAGTTTTCCTCTTTTCTAAATCATGCTTCATGAAGCTGACTACACAACATATTTTGCTGCTTATGCTGAGCTCTGATACAACATATCAGAACACAGTTAAGTGACAGTACTGTATGCATGACAACAATTTTGCAGTATCAACATTTTGTCAGGCTTGAAGAAACAAGACAAAGCATCTACAGCCATGCTAGCATGTTAGGGGGGCGCCCGTCCCTTTCTTCTTGTAATAGAAGGTGGCATATCTGCATGCCAACAGAGCAAACAAGTTAATGTGCTGATGTTAAACAGGAATTATGTTCACCTATTTAACCGTGTAGGTTTAGTGTGTTAGCATGTTAACACTTAGTAATTAACACTAAAGACAAAGTCCAAATGTCATTAGCTTTTTTTGATAGTTGGCCATAAAACAAAGCACTAGACAAATAACATTTCTGACCTGATGATGATGCTACATGGAAAGACCGTCATGTCTTCAAATTTAAAGCCATTTCCTTCATACACTGGCCATGCCACAATGTTAATTTCCATGCCACCTCTTCAAAATGTACCAGTCAATGTGTCCTCTGGATTCATGAGCTTTATGAGTAAGAGATACTGTAATAAAAGACATCTGATGTCAAAAACTGACATCTGAAGGTTTAAGACTCTCCATATGAAGAAGAAGAAGACGACTACTGGAAAGTTGGAGCACATGAAGATTTTTTGGCTTTCGACATTGCCTAAGATAGCCACAGGCTCCTGGAAATACAGTGGAAAAAGTGACTAAAGGTGGTGTGTGTGTGTGTGTTCAGGTCTAGCCCAAAGAACCAAAAATCTCAATCCTATATTAGGATCACTCCCAAAGAGAGGATTAAGACCTCACAAGGATAAAAATCTGATGTGAGAGAAGACTTCACTGAAAGATTTGACCTTTCAGTTGTTCAAATACTGGTTTCCAGTGTTTCAGAAAAAAAATTGCAAGACATTCTTTGTGCTGTGGGTCCACATGCTTCAGAGAAGCAGAGGCTCATGCTATTTTGCTGGTTAGTGTAGCAAACAGATGTTTTGCCTCTTTACAAACAGATCTCAACATCAAATCCACATTTACTTCAGTTGTGCATTTTACTTCAAACAGGCCAC
>NW_019471365.1:0-1906 GCF_002814215.2 Seriola lalandi dorsalis
TTGATGATTTAAGCATTTCAGTGATTGTGTCTGCTGATCAAGTGACTGAACAGATGCTAACAGGAAGACTTCAGGATTGACTTTGAAGGCTTTGCGCGGCTCTCCATTCCTAACAGACAGCGCTGTTTATTTAATTGGAGTGTCCTTCTGTCATTACCACAGGGTCATCGTTCCTGCAAAACAGATGTTACAGTAACTAATGAGTAGCTGAGCTCACTTCATGGGGTTAAAGTTGAACCCTTCAGCCCCCTCATCTTGTTCAGCCCCTCCATCCAGCCACACCCCTTCTTTAAGCACAAAGGGTCAACTTTAATCTGTTGCACGGTTCTGTGTGTATGTGCACATATACATGCAGTGTTGTGTGTGTGTGTGTGTATGTGTGTAGAGTGGGCACATGTGTGTGTCTCATTTTGAATAACCTTGACCAACTGCTCTGTCAGCTGCATGATGGGGGATATAAAGAAAGAATACAAAAAAAAAGGGCTGTCACATCATAACTTATAGCACAGTGTCAGAAGGCGCTCATTTTCATTTTTTCAAACATGTCCAGCTTGGCTAACTGCCAATTTAGCTGTCCTTTTCCCTCCATCTCCACACACTTTGCCCTGTATTTAAGCAGGAAAGATGTCCAACTCACCTCTCACTTCACGTGGAAGCAGTAATCACATGTTCTGGGCTGGACATCCACCAGCAATCAAGTAAAAGTTTCTCAAGCCTTTTGAGAAGAAGAAAAACGATGTATAGTGAACCAAAAGGCCAAGAGCAGTCACAGGGATCATACTGTAATCCTTAGATCTTCTGCTGAACGTAGGCTGTTTCTGGCAGAAATGTAACTGCTGTTTGTCAGTCAGTTTGTCAAGACATGAGCCTCAGGGTAAGGTTACATTACCAAACAGGTTTGCTCAGTATATACACATTAAACAGAGTGGTATTGGCAAATATTGATTTTGTTTCCTCTTGTACAGTAATTCTGAGAGTGTGGATCCCACAGGTTTTGCTTTGCTCATTGCGGTCTGGTGTTGCCATGGAAAATTAGCTTGAGATGTGTTAGGTTGTTGCAACAGATGATTGACAGCTCTCTCCTTCACTCACATCAGTGAAATCCCTTGCATGTGATTCGGTCTTTGCTTCCTATTTTCTAAAATGATAGCTCTTCTGGAAATATGAGGTGAAAAATAAAGAAATTGTAGTTTTTATCTGATGTGTACTGCAAAGTAATCTAAATGTGAAGTAGTTTTAATGGCATTAGTAAGTAATGTTGCTAGTTTTGAGAGCTTAATTAGGCTTTCCACATACCACATGCAAACCTTCCAAAACCTGTTAATCTCCATGTGGTTCCAATGACTCAGAGAGACCCCCATTGAAGACACACATGGAGACTTTTATTGCCACATCCAAGCAGTGAAACAATGAGATGCATTGATGCAGCTGGAGGATAAACACGTTACAACACCAAAATGGAGTCATTGAAGATTAAGCTCATGAAATCTCCTGACTACAAAAAACAACAAGAAAAGAATCATAATGGTATCTTATCAAGAGTTTCTAAATGCCTATCTTTGATTTTCTGCAGGTCTGAAGGCCACACGAGAGACATGATTGGTACAGTCCGCCAGATCACAGTAGTTACTGATCCAGGTACCCCCTACTTCCTGCGAGTGGACTGGGCAGTAGACCTGGGTGCCGGGTTCACACTAGCTCTCACTGATGGCAGCTCAGCGTGGATCGGAGAAGGTACATTTCAGAAACGCATCAAGAATTGAGGACCAGTCAAAGTATTTAAAACACAACATTTTTATGCCTCGTTTGTCGTGATTTTAGCCACAAATTTGAGCTAACATGTACTACAGAGACTTGCATATTCTGAACATTGACTGGACTGGGTTGTCACCAGGTCTACCATTCA
>NW_019471366.1:0-1905 GCF_002814215.2 Seriola lalandi dorsalis
GTTATTTTATCAAGCAAAAATGCCAAACAGTCAGTGTTTTCCAGCATTTAAATTATGAGGATCTGCTGCTGTTCCTTGTCATATATCATAGTAAACTGAACGTCTCGATCAATGTTTCAGATACGAGGATAACAGCTGAATTTGCAAATTATAATGGGTATTTTTCACTATTTTCTGACAGTTTATAGATAAAATACATGGAGAAATTCAACAGCAGAAAAAATCGATAGTGAAAATGATAATAAATCATTAGTAGCAGCCCTAATTATCATCACTAGTACCAGCAGGATCAACTGCAATATCACTTACCTGCAACATATTCTCTCACTTCATGGACTTTGCTGATGGGGTTGTTATTTCTAAACATGTATAAATTAAAAGGAGCAGGCTCTCTGCCAACTTTTTTCCAAGTAGAGACATCTGGAACAGTCCACCTTCCAGACATTATATCATAATCCTGCTCCCCAAAGTGCAGCAGTTTGGTCAGGGGGTCATACAGTCCTCCGTGAAACCCTAGCACGAGCTGGAAGTCTGGGTTTGAGTCGAAGTAGACCTCACCGTATGCCGTGTACTGGAGCTGTTTGACGAGGAGTCCGTTGCTGGTGAAGACAGCCAGAGGTGTGCCAGTGTTATCACAGGCAATGTAGAACTCCTCCCCGCTGCTGATCTCCATAGCAAAGAGATGGCCTTGGAGGTCGTAGTAGAGCGAGGTGATCTCTGAACTGGAGTGGTTGTATACATGTGTAATCCTGGCTGGGTAGCTCAGGTCTGCGTAGAAATACTGCAGGTGTTGGCCCAAGCTGGTTTTGGTGGATACTCTGCGGCCGAGTCCATCATAGCGATACTGAATCGTCCAGCCACCGCTCTTGCTGTAGACCCGAACCAAGAGCCCTTTAGAGTTGTACTCAAAGATTTCTGCTCCTCTCTGACGAAGGAAACCGTCTTCATCCATTCTGTATTGGATATCACCAAGGCGGGTGATGCGGTCTCTCAAGTCATAGCGCAGAGGGAGAAGTCTAGCACTGTTTCCTGCATTCAGCAGGTGCAGGTTTCCATTAAGGTCATACGTATAGCGCCACATCACTTTGTCATTCAAGTATACGGTCTGGAGCTGGCCATCCACGTCATACTCATAGCTGTACTTGGTGGTGTTGGCAAAGGGACCGATCTTGATCTCCCGCTTGGTGACTCGGCCCACATCATCATACTGGAAAGTGATCCAGTACATGAGTGAACGAAAGATCTCATACTGGATCTCCTTTATGCGTCCGTGTGCATCAAAGTGCTTGGTGTAGGTCATGACTGCAGTGGAGATGATCTGATTTATATCATAGTAGATCACCCCAAACTTTCCAAACTGCTCAACTTTTCCTGAGATGTCATCAAACTGGTATAGATCGATGGGTAGCGGCGTTTCGTTGATGACACCTTGCACACTGGTGACACGCAGACTGCTGTCATAGGTGTAATCAAAACGTGCATTGACCATGCCATCCTCGCTGAAGCGGAAAATCTGTCGGTCCACCAGGGGACCCACTTGGCGATAACGAATGGAGCAGATGAAACCTTCATTCTGCAGGTTGACGGTCTTCAGCACACCCGCCATCTCGTCATAGGTGAAGCTGACCCTTGTGCTGTCGTAGAGTATCTCTGAAAGTTTATTCTGCCGGCGATACCTGTACAGGACCCTGCGTCCTGTACCGAGGTGAGCTACCCTCAGTAGGAGGCCATCTTCACTGTAGTCCACAGCCACTGAGGCGTTGCTCTCTGGGGGGTGATAGAGGTTCCTGTAGTAACCCACTGAACGGATGGTCTGCATTGTGTAGCGTGCCACACTTGGCATGGTGACAGCAGAAAGCCGGTCCAGAGAGTCGAAATCAAATATGTACTGGCGCTGACTGTGGA
>NW_019471367.1:0-3170 GCF_002814215.2 Seriola lalandi dorsalis
ATACCAACATATGTGGGATTAACGAGAGATTTTTTTTTAATTATTGGGCTGTTTTGTTCACTAGATAAAAACAGTCATGGTTTTAATCTCTTGGATGCAGATTAACAGTCTGACATCCTGATCCTTTGTTGGCTGCCATAACAATAATAATGACGTAGCATATTGTGACGTCTGTGCGAGCGATGCGCTGCCTTTGTGCGCTGTTGGAAAAACGGCAATTAGCACGATAATCAAATCAACGTGATAAATACAAGAGGAAAAGATTAAATACATGCAAATAATTGTAACAAGATTAAGATAGTAGGCCTATGTCAGATTGTTGTAAAAAATACAAGTGCCACGAAAGAAGGAGAGTGACTAACTTTACATCAGGGTTTAGTGGGGAAAATCTGATTAGTGATCAAGTCACATGCAAACTGGGGTTTTAGAGTAGTCTCACAATGCATCATCTGAGTTCCTGTTTTAATCTGATTACCATAATCTGATTATTTTGTGGGCATGTAAACAAAGTCATTAGTTTAGCATTCTGTTGTCACAAATTTTGTTTTTGAAATTGACTTTTTTGTACTTGACTATGGGCAAAATGGATGAGAAGTCCTACAAGTGCTCAGATTCATGGAAAGCAAACTCAGTTATCAACCTGCTGATAAAGACTGTTTGATACTGTTGAAAGTGCAAGCAAGGGAATGGACCTTGAATTGAGATTGTTTTGTGTTTCCACTGTCTCAAGAATGATCTGTGTGAATCTCAATTTATGTACCTGATCCAAAGTAACTCAGAGTAATTAAAAATTAAAGTCCCCATTCATCTCAAAAACTGTGTCTTGTTCATTGTTATCATTTACTTGGCCTTCATTGTGCAGAATGATGTGTGTGTTGTCTCTGACACTCATTCAACCTCGTTTTCATTCATGTAGTTCCTCATCTTAAATCTGTGGTTAAGACATGTACTGTATGTATTAGCAGAATTGTGCAACATCATAAAAACGTTGGAAACCAAACAAAGTCGAATATGCACCTAACACAGTGAGGAAACTTGAAACCTCCAGTACTGAGAATAGATTTTTCAGTTCAGTAAGTTCTGTATCCGAGGTCCAAACGTTTGCAAATAAAATGCATATTCTTATATTTAAAAAATCTAGATTTTACACAGAGGGAGATGTAATTTAGTGTGATCTGACGTTTTTTGTGGAAAACCACGACAGAAATTGTTATTATTCAAAGTCGAGTATTTAATAAGTAAGCATACATTGAGGGGATCTTAATAAATAATCAAACCCAATAAAAATCACCAGTCACGCTATAATGCTTATACGGTCTGTTTTGTTAGTATTTCCAACCAAAAGCAGTTGGGAGCACGGTATTTGGGAGAAGCACTTGAAGGCATCATTTCCTGGGAAAGTGGGAGGTGAATGTTGTCAACGTGACTGTCATCAAGTATCGTTACAGGGGCAGAGAACAGCAGAGCAGTCGGTGCTCCGCTCGTCTGTATCGTCGGGACTTGGAAAGTGGCCGGGTGGGGGAGACAGGCAGCCAAGCTCGGGATTCAGGGAAGATGGAAATAAGTCAATGTTTCCGAATATCTCCTTTGTGCGCTTTCAGAGCTGTGTTGTAACGTTCAGGACAACTTACCGTACGTTGTGTTTTGTACATTTTCCGTTGTGGAACCCAGCAGCGCGAGCTAGCTTAGCAGCCAACCACTGATAGTGTCAGACACACAGGTACGGGAGAGGAGAGGAGGGGTTGGTGACAAAGGAAGGTGGCGAGGTAACGATGAACCGCTTTCGAAAGTGGCTGTATAAGCCCAAGGTAAGTTATCCTGAATCCGCACGCTGTGTCAGCCCTGCAGTCAGTCATTTTTTATGCATAGCTTTGGAGATAGCTAGCAAAACAGCCGATCAGTGTGGCTCGCTAGCCTGGTTACTTCACACACTGCCACACATCTGCTAACGTTAGCCCGTGTTCCTGATGTTACACTGTATTAACCAGCAGCCACCCCTTTGTTGATGTTGATGCTTTTGTTTTCAAGCGCTAGTCTGGACTAACAATGTTACAGCCTGGTAATATTCATTGATTTTTACTGACTGACTTACTGCTGCCTTCAGCTGACATTGTCATTAATTTCAGGTATTGTTGAAGTGATTAATTTGTTTTGGTTATTGTTATTATAGTTACACGTTCTTTGAAATACCTTAATGGTAATATGATTATTTATAAGAAACAGAACCGGAACAGTAATGAAAAAAATAATTAAAATAGCAATGATGTTAACAATAATGTCTTAATCAAAAGTGAAATTATTTTTTGATGTTACATAAACAGTTCTTCTAGCATTTTAGTCCAACAACTAATGATTATTGTTATTAAAACTGCTGGTTATTTTCTCTATTGATTGCTAAATTCTCTAGTCTATAAAAATGTAGAAGATAAAAAAAATGCTCATCACAATTTCCTGATGTCCGTGACATATTCACGTTGCTTGTTTTGTCTGACTAAAGTCCAAAGACGTTTACTATCACATGAGTCAAAGAAAAGCAGCAAAACCTCACAGTTGAGGAGCTGGAAATGGATGTTTGGCATTTAATCTTAAAAATGACTGAAACGATTAAATTATTTACAAATTTATTGGAAGTTATTTTGTTTAATTAAATAACTAATTGTTTCTGCTATGCAGCATTTGATTGGATTTGATTTGTTTGTTGATTGTACACATGAACCCAAACTGTATGAATCGCTGTTAAGAGCCACCAAAACACATTAAATCGAATGCTGCTCTTGCTCATTATTAGTTGGTAAAATCATCACTTTTGGAGTGAGCAGTGGATGTGCTGTAATTCTTTCAATCAAGCTCACAGTGTGGAAACTTGCCTGACACAGCAGAGGAAGTATTGAAGGCTTGGTCGGTTGCCTTGTTAAATGAACAGTTTAAATAAATGTCATCTGCAGCACTTTTTAGGATGAGTGAATGTGAATATTTCTCCAGGGAGGAAATTCTTGTTAACTTGTAGGTTTTAGGGAGAGCAATTTTAAACTACTCAATGCATCAACTTGAACTCACAGAAGGGTGTAAGTGTGAGGCAGGTTGTGAATGATCAGTTTATACAGTAATTTATTAGTGCTGCATCATCACAAAATATCAGCGCTTCTGTAGAGTAATGAATAAATAAACAG
>NW_019471368.1:0-1905 GCF_002814215.2 Seriola lalandi dorsalis
AAGAATAAATGTCATCATGATGTATAAAACTCTATATTTTGAAGGACACATTGTGAATCATTAGTACAGCGCTACTCACTTGCTAAATATGCTGGATGCAAATGTTCTTTCAGTAGCTCCATAACACCTTGAAGTAACAATTTGGGTTTTTTCTCTTCTGTCATTTCAGCGAGGGAGGAGAACGTGGCCACCTTCCGCGGTTCGGAGTACTTCTGCTACGACCTGTCGCAGAATCCCATCCAGAGCAGCAGCGACGAGATCACGCTGTCCTTCAAAACCTGGCAACGCAACGGCCTCCTCCTCCACACGGGGAAATCCGCCGACTATGTCAACCTGGCACTAAAAGATGGGGCCGTGTCTCTCGTCATCAATCTGGGCTCCGGGGCCTTTGAGGCCATCGTCGAGCCAGTCAATGGAAAATTCAATGACAACGCCTGGCACGACATCAAAGTGACACGCAACCTGAGACAGGTAATCGGGGGTAGCAGTGATGGACGGAGTTTGAAGACAGGTGGATGTTTTTTTTGTTTTTTTTTTGTTTTGGTTTTTTTTTTCGCTGTAGATTTTAAAAGAGAGCTGGCGTTAAGATTGTCACCTTGTTCTGATTGGTTGTCATTCCATCGCCACAGTTCAGAAACATTGTTGAATTAGATTTCATAATTTCTCAGTCGTCCTTATACTTACATGGAATTATTTCTCATTTAATTTCATTGTTCAATTTTTGTTTCCTCTAAGTGAACAGGTAAAAAGGGCAGAGCAGTTCTTCAGCATGTGATTGATAGCCCAGTAAAGGCGCCGTTATGCTGGGTGTTTTCTTCTCTCCTGTGTGTCAGCACACTCGACTTGTCCTCAAATTAAAGTTGTCTGATTATTCTTCTTTGCTTCACTCTCACCTAAGTTGACACTTCTGTCAGGCGTTGTTGCTATCACCTTGCTTTAACAGACTGTTTTTATGCTTTATGCAGAATGTAGACTTTCACTTTAAAGCCAGGCACAGAGTGTGTTTGCCTTTGAGCCATCCATTAATGCAGTATTTATAGCTCAGATGATCATCGTGCTTTTTTTAAAGACAGAGATACATTTCCATCAAAGATGTGCATTGGTTGTGCATAAGCAGAATTTGTTATTTGACGGATACCGTTTGCCATTTTCCTTAATGTAATTTAAAATGAGCTTGTGTTGCTGTTTGGTGGAGCTAGACTGTATTAGTGTTGAGGCTGTAGAAAAGAGACTCACAAAATAATGAACCTAGTGCTGTGTGGAGGCAGTGCTAGCTCTAAAATGTGGAGTTGTTCGTTGTCTTGGTCGACCTTTAGTTTGTCTCCAAGGTGAGACAGCACTTAGTGTTGCTTTCAGAGCAGCACAACAAGTAAGTGCCGATTTCCTGACCCTCCTTGACAGTAAGCTTTTGCCCCACAGGTTAGTAAATAGTTCTAGCCGAAAATCCCAACAGGATAACACACAGTTTAGGGGGTTAGAAGCTAAGAGCCAAGAGCTTGCCTTGCTTTCTCCTTTCTTTCTTCCTACAGATCTGTGTTTCTTTCACTATCATTTTCTTTCCTCTTTGAAAGACACACTTTGTTAGACTGAGGGTGAAAAAAACACTACAGGTTTTGTTGGGATTGAAGCCATCCTACACAAATTTTTATCTGAAAGTCCCACACCTTACAGTACTTGTCTTTCTTTGTTTTTCTTGCAGGACTCTGATGTAGAAAATTTGGCTAGGATGGCAAGAAGGCCCATTTTTACTGCATCGAATCTCTGACAAAACATGTAGTGTTTATTCGCCACAACACTAACTCATCCATGATAAAGAGTCATTTTTTACTACTAACCAATATCTAACCAACTAATGTACTAACTAACATCCTAATTCTTCATCGTTGCTTTTGGTTTTTGTTTTCT
>NW_019471369.1:0-1905 GCF_002814215.2 Seriola lalandi dorsalis
ATGTGCAAGGCAGTCAGTGTAAAACGAACAATTACAATGAATGAACTCATACAGAATTATGTATACACGACGTAGCAAGCAGAGTATCTTTTAACCCTAAATATATAGTGAACAATAAAATCAAGGGTAGATCAAGAAACCAAAACAAACAAGCTTGCTTATGGTGCCCTGGAAGCTTACTATACCCTGCATAACCGTCAAATGTGCCTCTGCATGTTTTTATGCTTGTTTGCTGCCTACATATATTCAAGTAGCCATTAATAGTACTCACAGCCAGTTATAGTTAGACATAAATACTGTTAGTGTTCCATGACTGGACCAGTGGTTGGTAAGATGACAATTAAAGGAGATATTTGTAAGTTGCCAGTATTACTGGTTGCCATCAACAGCTGTTTATGTCTCAGCTGTTTCTACTTATTAATCTGGAAGAAACATGAGTTCAGCATCAAACTTCCTGTCTTTACTTGCTAAGAGCTGTCTCCAGCAGTAGAAAGCAACACCAATATTAACTGTTGTCTCTATCACTTCTATTCTTCTACTGACATTAGCATGCTAACCGGCTAGCCCCGGCCTGTCTCGTCACTTTCCGATAGCAACTCACTGTAGCCTCCAATCTACATTTAAGACATAGCGCCGCTCAGAGGGTGTATTATAACCTCTTGTCTCGTAAACACAACAATAGCCGAAGCTCTTGTCAAGTAACAATCACCTTCACCTACTCCCAGCAAGATATCGCATTTGGTGGAAGAGAAAACTTAAATAATAGCCTCTAAAAATATATATATATATATACATTTGACCAATAACAAAAAAAATTTTTGCTGCTACACTACACAGTATACACATATAGTGGGTGGTTGTCAAGTGTAGTCAATTTTTTATTTGTATAGCGCCAATTCACAACAGAAGTTATCTCAAGGCACTTTCCAAATGGAGCTTCTCTTCATAATATTACTTACAAGAACCCCAACAATTCCCACCAAGAGCAAGCGCTAGGCAACAGTGGCAAGGAAAAACTTCCTTTTAAGAGGCAGAAACCTCAAGCAGAACCAGACTCAGGATGTAAGACCGGATATACACCAATAGAATCCAGTACAATAATCTGCTATAAAAACTATCTTTAGGAAGCTTATGATGCTAAACGTTGTGTCAGAGAGGTGTATATTGAGGCCTGTTGTCATTTTTATGGCTGCAGTTGTACTGTATTGTCTTGTCTAAAGAACACCTAGTATTTTGCCCCGTCCCCTCTTTTCCCTCCCAGCCTTTCTATTCTAAACTTCACAGCCATCACCTGTTAGTGCTTAGTCCTCATCTTTTGTCTCTCTTCTTCTTCCTGGGGCTCTTCCTCTTCAAAGCAGGGTGGATTCGGTCTGCTCTCTGTCCTCTCTTCACACAATAAGCCAGGGAAATAACAAGTTTGAGTGTACGGTCTGTGCAACACTTGCCCCCTCAGTCTTTCACTGGAGTTTCCCAGGGGAAACACTGCTCGTATTGAAACATGAGTAACGAGGGAAAGAAAGGAGAGTGGGTGAGAAATTGTGGAGGAGCTGCTGTTTAATGAAAGTGGGTTATAATAGAGTGCTGTGCTGGGGCAAGCGGGGTCCTCTCTCAGCTTGTTGATCTTGCTGATGTATGCTATGTCAGATTGTTGCTTAATTGACTCAGTTTGTGCCCAGCTGAAGGTTATCCTATCAAAGGCAGTAATTTTACCTGCCACCTGCCAGAAACAGTGGTCCATTTGATTTACATGCCTGCTCTGTGCTCACTGCATCACGCTGAGGTCTAGCTATGTATCACCTAACCTATTTATGACTCTTCTTTCTCATCTGATGATGATTTTCAGTCCCTTTACCCCAGCATTTTTTCTGTCATGCTATTTACTCCTTGTTTTCTGCCAAGTCGACC
>NW_019471370.1:0-1905 GCF_002814215.2 Seriola lalandi dorsalis
ATGTGCAAGGCAGTCAGTGTAAAACGAACAATTACAATGAATGAACTCATACAGAATTATGTATACACGACGTAGCAAGCAGAGTATCTTTTAACCCTAAATATATAGTGAACAATAAAATCAAGGGTAGATCAAGAAACCAAAACAAACAAGCTTGCTTATGGTGCCCTGGAAGCTTACTATACCCTGCATAACCGTCAAATGTGCCTCTGCATGTTTTTATGCTTGTTTGCTGCCTACATATATTCAAGTAGCCATTAATAGTACTCACAGCCAGTTATAGTTAGACATAAATACTGTTAGTGTTCCATGACTGGACCAGTGGTTGGTAAGATGACAATTAAAGGAGATATTTGTAAGTTGCCAGTATTACTGGTTGCCATCAACAGCTGTTTATGTCTCAGCTGTTTCTACTTATTAATCTGGAAGAAACATGAGTTCAGCATCAAACTTCCTGTCTTTACTTGCTAAGAGCTGTCTCCAGCAGTAGAAAGCAACACCAATATTAACTGTTGTCTCTATCACTTCTATTCTTCTACTGACATTAGCATGCTAACCGGCTAGCCCCGGCCTGTCTCGTCACTTTCCGATAGCAACTCACTGTAGCCTCCAATCTACATTTAAGACATAGCGCCGCTCAGAGGGTGTATTATAACCTCTTGTCTCGTAAACACAACAATAGCCGAAGCTCTTGTCAAGTAACAATCACCTTCACCTACTCCCAGCAAGATATCGCATTTGGTGGAAGAGAAAACTTAAATAATAGCCTCTAAAAATATATATATATATATACATTTGACCAATAACAAAAAAAATTTTTGCTGCTACACTACACAGTATACACATATAGTGGGTGGTTGTCAAGTGTAGTCAATTTTTTATTTGTATAGCGCCAATTCACAACAGAAGTTATCTCAAGGCACTTTCCAAATGGAGCTTCTCTTCATAATATTACTTACAAGAACCCCAACAATTCCCACCAAGAGCAAGCGCTAGGCAACAGTGGCAAGGAAAAACTTCCTTTTAAGAGGCAGAAACCTCAAGCAGAACCAGACTCAGGATGTAAGACCGGATATACACCAATAGAATCCAGTACAATAATCTGCTATAAAAACTATCTTTAGGAAGCTTATGATGCTAAACGTTGTGTCAGAGAGGTGTATATTGAGGCCTGTTGTCATTTTTATGGCTGCAGTTGTACTGTATTGTCTTGTCTAAAGAACACCTAGTATTTTGCCCCGTCCCCTCTTTTCCCTCCCAGCCTTTCTATTCTAAACTTCACAGCCATCACCTGTTAGTGCTTAGTCCTCATCTTTTGTCTCTCTTCTTCTTCCTGGGGCTCTTCCTCTTCAAAGCAGGGTGGATTCGGTCTGCTCTCTGTCCTCTCTTCACACAATAAGCCAGGGAAATAACAAGTTTGAGTGTACGGTCTGTGCAACACTTGCCCCCTCAGTCTTTCACTGGAGTTTCCCAGGGGAAACACTGCTCGTATTGAAACATGAGTAACGAGGGAAAGAAAGGAGAGTGGGTGAGAAATTGTGGAGGAGCTGCTGTTTAATGAAAGTGGGTTATAATAGAGTGCTGTGCTGGGGCAAGCGGGGTCCTCTCTCAGCTTGTTGATCTTGCTGATGTATGCTATGTCAGATTGTTGCTTAATTGACTCAGTTTGTGCCCAGCTGAAGGTTATCCTATCAAAGGCAGTAATTTTACCTGCCACCTGCCAGAAACAGTGGTCCATTTGATTTACATGCCTGCTCTGTGCTCACTGCATCATGCTGAGGTCTAGCTATGTATCACCTAACCTATTTATGACTCTTCTTTCTCATCTGATGATGATTTTCAGTCCCTTTACCCCAGCATTTTTTCTGTCATGCTATTTACTCCTTGTTTTCTGCCAAGTCGACC
>NW_019471371.1:0-1148 GCF_002814215.2 Seriola lalandi dorsalis
TGGTTTTGGTTAAATGTAAATAAAAAGGTTGTGTCTGAAGTCGATGAACAACAAACCAGACCACAATCTTTCACTCACGTCAACCAAGTGCTGTGAGTGAATAAACATAACCATAAAAAAAGCTTAATAAAGCTAGTCACTACAGGTTGATATTATGCTCCAAGATCTGACATTTTGGTCGAAAACAAATCTGTTGTCTGTGAACATTTTATTACATTTACATTTTATTTCTTATGATCGAAATCATGATCTTTCCCCAAACCTAACCAAGATCGAACATTGACCAAAGCTTTGTCCCATCATAAAGCAGATTCTGGTCACAAATAATATATCATCCTACTGACAGGGAAGTCAGATCAGAAAAAGCTTCTTCGTGTCGTCTATATAGTCCATAATACACAAAACTCTACAACAGAGGCATGGTTGATCAGTGTGATTTTTTTAGGATCAATGTAATGAAGTGCCTTGATTTCTCCAATATCTAATTTGCTTGATTATCCAAAAACTACACAGTTTGGTCATCTTAACAGAAACAAAATCTCGACTGAGTTACCAGAAAATATACAATATTACAATGTAAAATTACATATTGATAAAATCTTCTATTACAGTATATATATAATATGAGAATAACACCCAATAAATTCACTTAGGAAGTATGAAAAAAAAGCTGCTGAATTAAGCTCAAATAGGAGGGTAAAGAATTTTAACAAATTAAATTACACCCAGTAATAGTGTTTGCCATTTGTTCAAACAGCTCCAGGCACATCTGAGCATACTGTGTGCCGCACTATACAAGTGGAAAACAGCAGTGTTAGCCAGGAGGCTGCCTCCTCTTCTCAGCACGAGCAATTTGTTGAGTCTGAAAGGAAGCTACATGGGGTCGCGACCTTGTCTCAACAATTCCCAGGAATCTCTCCTTACATAAGTGAAAATGGGGGGTGGGGGGTGGGGGGTGATGCGTTGTGGGTTAGAGGTGTGTTGATGCCAAAGGAGTTAAATCTATTCTGTTGGTGTTCATGCTGTAGGAGTAATGTGTTATATGTAACAAGATTTGACAGCTACGACAACAAAATGTTATGATTGCCAAGAAAAAGCCTCACAGAAATCAGATGTTAGCCTTAATCATGCAGTAAAGATGTTCAAAC
>NW_019471372.1:0-1905 GCF_002814215.2 Seriola lalandi dorsalis
ATATATACATATATATATATATATATATATATATACACATATATATGTATCTTGTATCTTGTATATATGTATCTTGTATTCCTGAGATTAAGTTTTGAGTTTTATTTCCCTGTACACCTCTTACCTATTTGTTTTATATGAAGGTTGTTCTCCCCCCTCTCCCCCTTCTCCTCACTAACAGCTTGGGTATCCTCCATTGTGTATAAGAACATAAAATAGACATGTTTCCCAACAATAAATCAGCACCATATGTGACAGTAGGTCTGGTCATTAGATTGACATTAGATTTAATTACTTAATCTGAAAAGTAACTATAGCTGTTAAATAAATGCCATTGGATTGTATTCTCTGCAAGAACAAAACATTTTTCCCCTTTTATTGACCAGCACCTCCTGTCCACAACTTCCATGCAGGTGCGGACCGTTTCTATGACAACATTGAGGACATGATCGGGTACAAGCCATTCCCTGTGCTGAAGTACTGCTGGATGTTCGTTACGCCGTTCATCTGCGGGGTGAGTCCTCACACCTGGGTCGCATCTCTCTCACTTGATTCTTCTCACCTTGTGTCTCTTTCTTGCTTTCACGCTGGCTCTCTGCTTTAATACCCATTTCCTCTCATGTTTTCATTTGTATTCATTATTTTCTTCATATTACGTCTGAGCACAGATCTTTTGCTGCCCTTCATCGCCACTTATCTTTACTTCTCCCTGTTTCCCTCTCTCAGGCCTTTCATCTTTGCTGAGTTTTTAACATATTTCATTTTGTCATATCAGTAATTATTCTTCAGCTCACATATGGGAATGAAGAAGAGAGAAGCTGCCTTTACCTGAAAATGTGGACTCATCTCTTTTAAAGTACTTCACTGCAGACATGATCAGTACAGGAAAAAAAAGTACAGTAGGCACTTTAATTCTTGCAAGGTGTCAGTTAAAGGACTATACTGGTGTTCTTGTTAAGCCACAGAGACCACATACACTATAAGAACGCACAGTCTCTCCTAAAATAGTGCCCCTCCGGCAGCAGGGGCTGCGGACCTTGGTTGTCATGGTAACAATAATAAACACGCGGACTACCATCAGCAGCATACCTTCAACAGCATACCAAACCTTCGTTGTCATGGTTACAATAATAAACATACTCATGGCTTGGTTAGGTTTAGGCACAAAAACTACTTGGTTAGGGTTAGGACAAATTTGTGGTTTGGGTTAAAAAAAAGTACTTCCTTAACATTATACAATCTTTGTTGTCATGGTTACAGCAATAACAACATGGTTAACTTTGTCAATAGCTCATGGATAAAAGAAACAACATAAATTGCTACTTTCACATGGGAATTGATCACTGCTCTCCTGTGTGATATTCCTCCATCCACCCTGACCACCCCAAAAAAACCTATTAAAACCCTAATAAACCCACAGTGCCCACCAACAAATGGCAGTTACCAAAAACCAAAACAAAGCTAAATTAAGAGGGAATAAACTGAATGAATTTAGATTTGCCAACTGGCCAGAAGCACGACTCCCAGAAATAATTTCCAGTGTTGTTCTGTCTTCTGGACGTCTAAATAGGCAACTGTTTGCTAACGCTTTTGCCATATGCATATGTATGTGCATATTAACTGTTTAATTTGAAATCAATGTTGTGTTTTTAGGTTGTTTCATTTCCCCAAAGTGGCCAAAAATACATAAATATAATACAAAATCCAGTCAATTGTACATTTGTGATTTCATTCAGTCAATTTTTTTTATCTCCTATTTGAGTGTTTTTTCTCACTGTCAGCTTTCATTCCTCTTTTTTTCTCTAACTTTACCATTTCCTGTCCCCTAGCTCACAGTGCTGTATCACCTGGCACATCCAGACACTTTTTACCTGTATGGTTATGTACCCAGCACCTCAGCCACCA
>NW_019471373.1:0-1905 GCF_002814215.2 Seriola lalandi dorsalis
AAAAAAAAAAAAGGAAAAGTAAACCTCAAAACCAGTGTTGGCAGAAGTCCAAGTTTATTAAATTAAGATGAGGGAATTTGCTGTTGGCACTATATAACTAGACAAAGTGCCTTTCTTTTTTATCTAGAGTTCACCCATTCAAAGCCTCACAACGGACTGTTCTGAAACTGTTCCAAAAAGCAATTGATGAAATGCAAACAACCTGTGCATGCTTTTGACCCTGAGAATATACCAAAGCTGCAAAGATATATTAGACTGTATTAAGTAATGCTTTTCTATTATCTCATTATCCCGTTTTAATTTACAGGGGAAAGTGGTTTGTACACAAAGAAGGCAAGAAGTCAGAACAATTTCAAACAAATGGAAATCCATGTGGTAAGAAATCAAGTCTTTAGTCATAATTCATAATCAAAGAAACCTAGCGCATTTCATTTTCATCCAGGCACAAGAGGCGGTTTCCTCAGCCTTCACTCATGTTTCCTGTCAAATGGACTGGACAGGTATCTAGCCCAGTCATTAATTGAATATCACTCTCTGTGATTGGCCATGTCATGGTCACTGTTCCTGTCTCAACACCATACATCTTCCATTTGTTAAATCATAAGGCAACAATGACAGCAGTAAGCAATAGATGCGAAACATAGAAGAGAGGGATGACTGGCACGGTAATACAGGTGCAATCACCCTGTGTGCCCCTGAATGTCATAAAGGCTCACTTCTTCATAAGGCCCAATGCTATTTGGGTGAGAAAAGTAATAACAGTAATGATTTCATGTTCACCACAAATCTCCAGCCAGGGACTAAAACCAAAATGGCTGAGCAGGAGATAATTTGCAGGAGCAGCAAGGGGATTTGGCTAAAACAGACCTAAATTGGAGAAACACTGGGCAGACTCAGAAACAGAATGAGTCAAATTTATTTTGTTATTTAGCTTGAAGCCTCCATAGATGAGCTACTTTAATATTAATCCCCAGCATTTTTCCATGATATTGCCTGATGACTGCCACAGGTTATTTCACTATGAGAGGCCAAGAAAAATGGGAAAAGAGAGAGGAGAAGATTGCAACCCTGAAAGCGTTTCAATGGCTTCGGGGCTTAAGGAAGCACTGAGCATGGTATTAATAGAAAAGAGACCGTCATCCATGGAAACCAAACAGGGCTGCCTGTATGTAATTCTACATAGACTATTTACAGAGGGCTGAGAATCAGCATGCCACACACATATCAGAAAATGGTCCCTCATTGGACAAATCATGTGTTTCCTTTAAATTTACTGAATGTAAATGGCTCCAGGTAAAATATACAATACCATGTAGATTTTCATAAAAATCCTATAATTGTAACTGGACAGAATGCGGACCATAGCTAATCCTTGAGAGTGAAACCAGTCCTCTGGAGGTAAACTTCCTCCAGCCTGAACTAAGAGACACAAGCCTATTAGCTTTGCTAAAAGCCCAATTATCTTGATTCATCCACAGCATGTTCCTGCTTAGCCAGGTGTGTGATGTGCTGACTGCTGAGAAGACACAGCTTATATGAGAGGACAGGGAGATGTTGCTTTTTACAAACCTTGAAAACAATAAAAAATTATACATAAATAGCGAGTGGCGTGGGGATTTCTGGTTAGATGTTTGCCTTGAAAGGCAAGCCACTTGACCCTTGAGAGACTGAGCCAGAGGCAACTGAAGTGAAATAAAGGGGCAGAAATTGCAACATACTGATATAATGAGACGTGATTACAATGCTAGTCAGACAATCACAGCAAATCAAAGCACTGTGAATTGCTTCGCAGTACAAAAATGGTCGGTCTGAGCCATGTGTTAATGTATACTTGTGTACAGGCCCTTTGGCGAAGTGGCAGTGGCTGGACTTGCATCTCTGGATTCCAACCAAAAAAACAGATAG
>NW_019471374.1:0-1904 GCF_002814215.2 Seriola lalandi dorsalis
TCAACAGGAGACTTATTGCATCAGTCATCCTCAACAGATCCACCAGTCTAAACCAAAACCCTGATTCAGATCCACCAATCAAATCCAACAGTTGGGTTCGGGGTGATTGTGAGGACATGCAAGAATTACCCCATATCACTACAAAAACACTGCCTTTTTGTATAAGCAGGATGCACTGTAGTTGTATTACTCATTGAAGGAAGTGTTCAAAAATGCCAGAACAATTCCTAGATTAATAACACAACCGTGTTAGTGAAAACAAACACAGGGGAAAAGTGTCCTGACCACCATGATGTAACTATTCAGAAATGATACACAGACCTTCTCTGCTCATCCAACATAATCTCTTGGCTGGAATAGGATGCTGCTGAATGGACTTTATCACCAAATACTTCCATCATTAATGATAAACAAGATATCAGCCATATGGTAAACAAAGCAGGGAGAGTAAAAACATTGAAGTTTTATAATAAAGTTATCATGGGGCTAAAGCCAGATGGAGAACTTGGCAGAACTAATGTGGCTGATAAATGGATGAATTGCTTTTGTACATGTAATATAAAAAAAAGTATATTAACGTCCTCTCCTACACCCCTGGACGACTGCAACCTGACTCCTTACATTTTATTTGGTAACTAATTAAATTAAGATGAAGGCCAGATGTGGAGAAAGGTGTAATTAGAAGACACACTATAGTAAAAGTGAAAGTGAATGAGAGACAGAAGCACCCTGGGGTCTGTCCTAATTGCTGTGATCCTGGCTTCCACAGCAGCAGAGTCATCATCAGACTTTTTTTCCTTCATCCTCTCTTCTTTCTTTCCATGGGAATGGGGTAGAGAACAACTGGCTCTCATTAACTGTCACCATCCCTATTTGCTTTTGAAATTTGTGTGGGGGTAATTTTCTAATCTAATACTCAGGCTGCAGTGTTTGCACATGCCAAGTGTCCCTGAGTGAGGTGGGCTTGATGGTGACAATGGCATCTGAAAGTTGTGGGTGTGAAAGTGTCTGTGGGTAAGCATCTCTGAAAAAAGAAGTGAAATCTCTGAGTTAGTTGCAGTTACATTAGTTACATTGCAACTTGACTTTAAATCTATTAATTTTGTCATTGGTAAACAAGAATGAATTGTAAAGAGCACTGACTCTTGAAGATGAAGAATATTTATATCTAGTGGATAAAAAGTGGGTCAATGCACGCAGTGATGTTTTCACTCCACTACACTTAGTGCAGCAAAGTGATCATCAGGTTTCAGCCTGGCCCTCAAGATCACTCATCCAAGCTTTCAACTTAACATCATTAACTTTGGCATTATGTTTTCAAAAAACAAACAACAAAAGAGCCTTCAAACTGCATTGTATTCAGCCTGGGCTGAAACAGTTCACAAAAGCAGACGTCTGAGAGACTTCAAAAAGCAGCAGAGATGCCTTTCATTAGGTCATAGAGTGTTCTTCTGAAACGCCTGCCTGCGCTGCCTGGCGGCCATGTCTGTTTTCTCTGCTTTAGTAACAAGGTCATGGGGAAACAGCAACAGCAGGGAAAACAATGGTGACCTGAGGTGAGATGAGGCTGTTTAGAGCAGGACGGGGTGGGAGGTGCAGGGTTGAGAAGGGCAGATGAACCCCAGGTGGTCTGCTGAGGACTGTGAGTGATGCTGCTGTGATCAGCCCACACCCTTGGGAGCCAGCACACACACACTCGTGGTTATGAAAGGACACACTTGCGAGCATAAACCAGCCTGTAAACGCATTCAGAAGTGAGTGCACGGACACACACAACTGTGAACATGTGAGCACACACAATATGCACACAAGATTGCATACAAATTCAAAGAGCGGCGTGAAGACAAGAACAATCCTGGCTCGGTGTCTATTTACAGAGCTGAAATTAGAAGAGGAGGACTGAA
>NW_019471375.1:0-1904 GCF_002814215.2 Seriola lalandi dorsalis
GAACAGTGCAGACTGGACACTGCAATTAATTGGTATTGAAAACTGATGAGACAGTCCGACCGGGCTGGAAGTAGCAGGTTAGCATGCCAACTTCAGGAAAAGAAAAGAAGTGGTAGAAATAGAAGACAACAAAAGCATTGCTTTCCACTGCTAGAGATAGCTCTTCTTGAGTAAAGGAATGAAGTTTGACTCTGCATGGATATATTTCTCTAGACTGGTAAGTAAACAGCTATGAATGCTAACATTAGTTATGTAGCAATAGCGAAACTTACAAATAGCTCCTTTACAAGACCAAAATTTTAGAGTCCCTATTATTCCAACCCTGCTGATTTCTTTGATCAGTGGTAGAACCAGTGACTGAGGCCTAAAAAGGCTTGAAATTCCAACAAGAGTTCATTGTAGATAACTGTTTCCAAAGGGCATCTTGGCTACAATGCAGGGCAGCGGGGTTGTCGGCTAGATAAATGTTGTTTTCTGGGGTCTTCACCTCTTTCTCAAATACCTGAGTCACAAAGTATCTCAACACCACCTAAAGCACGTCTCCAGTGGAGAGGCCTGATCACACTGTGGAGTATTGTAAGGATTGCTTGTGAAAGTTTTGGGACAGGCAATTATTGTCTAGACTGGTGGATTATAAGAAAAGTCTCAAGGATTCTGTTTGGGTTTGCAGAAATAAAGAAGAGCATTTTTCCACTTTTTTCCCCCAATGATCTTGCATTGAAAGGTCAAAGGGCAAGTGTCAAAATTTCCAAAATATTGATTTGAGGTATGTGCTATGGCATGTGGCTGTGTTTATGGTGACTTTTCTTTCTTTTAAGATTAAGTTCTTGTAGGAAAATCATGCCTCACCTCCTATGACAATCAGTATTAATATGCAGTATTTTCTTCCAGTTGGTCAGATAAGATAAGACATGAGGGATCCTTGCACTTAAACATATTAAACATACACTCATGTAAATATAGATCAGTGCAGCTCTTTAAAGCGTGGCAGATAAGAATCAACACTGAGCAAAACAGTCCCTCTGCTAATCTATGTTATAGCTCAATTGAGGGATGATGTGCTGAGGCAGCTGTGGAACACCACCTGCCAGGTTTTGACCCTGGTCTGGAGCTCAGCTGTGTCCAACCAAGACGTGATGTGATTGGCTGTGGGATCTATGGTTTCACCAAGGGCACCTGCAGACCATAATAAGGCTATTATAGTGAGGGCAAGCTAAAAGGCCGGATTTAATACTCCCTGCTCACATCTGTTATTTTGCCAAATATTTTCTACAACAGTGGTCTGATCTTTTCATTACAGCCCAAATGTGAAATAAATGGACTTCATGTGCTCATTTGTAGCAGCCATCCACTGAGGCTTTTCTTTTCGTTTTTTTTTTTTGTGATGGGTTCTGTCTAACCAAAGCAGGTGTGAGATGTTGCCTTCTCCCACCCACTCATGTCTTGTATACATTACTATGCTACCTACACATTAAGAGTGGTTGCAATGTCAGCATCACTAACTTAATGTTTTCATCTTGGGGCTTAGTGTAGCTGCACAAAGTCATTGCCCTTTGCTGACATTTTTGAGTACTGCTGGCAAACCCCTGCTGGACTGGACTCATTTCAGACACTGTGCATAGTCCTCATTTAGGGACTTCTCATTAATGTGTGTTGAGAATACTGAATCCATCTGCTGGAAACTCTCATGCTGGTGATATGCGATACAGCAGACAGAGCTAATGTCATGGCTTCCCATAAATACTTATGTGTTCTTTGCTCGGACCAGTCAGTACAACTGAGACTGTCTTCTGTATACCCAACTACTGTGATGGTGATACTGCATTCAGCTGATACACCTTGTACAACCAAAAACCTTACTTTTTGTGCAGTAAACTTCTATTTATTACTTGTCTTACATGGAG
>NW_019471376.1:0-4102 GCF_002814215.2 Seriola lalandi dorsalis
CAGATCTTACCTGTAGGGGAAGGCGTGCATGTGCCTCCATTCTTGCAGTAGTCTCTGCACTGGTCAATCTCACATCGATCTCCTCCATAATTAGGCTGACAGCGACACTTTGGCTGCTTGTGGGCATTTAGGAAACAGCTGCCACCGTTCATACACTGGACCAAGCAGGGACCACTGGGAGGAGCTGTAGAGAACGATGAGAGGACGTTTTTCAGTCATGAGGAAAGGATATAGATTTCAGTGCCCGTTTGTCATCTGCTTGTGGCAGTGTGTGTGTATCAGTGTCCGTCTGTTCACTCACAGATAGGAGAGAGCGTGGGGGTGGGCAGCTCCACACACGTGCCGTTATCCAGCGTGCGCCCATTGGGACAAGTGCAGACCGGTCCGCTGGGGCTCAGCAGACACAGCCATTCACATTTCTTCCTGTCGCAGGGATTTGTCACTGACAAGGGCAGACAGAGAACCAGTATTAAAAGTTTGGATAACTAACGACCTGCTTCAGCCCTGTCTTCCTCACTGTCTTTTGTTTTTTTTCCTGAGCGCTGCTGCTGTTAAGAGTTTTATTACTTTTTTTTCTACTCACTCTCAGGTTGTTTGTAGCGGTGGTACAAAACTATATCTGTAGCGTGGTTCATTCCAGTCGTCAGGTTCTCAATGGGGCCTTTGCCAAATTTATTCACTCGGAAGACGTAGTTGTTAATGTAGGTGACGCCATAGACGTAGTCTTCAAACACATCGATGCTGAAGGGGTGATGGAGTTCTGTGTAGAAACAGAGAAGACATGTTGCATGAAGTTTCTCTGACGGTAACTTGCATTGTCCAACCACATAAATTGCAACTGAGCCCTAACTGATAAAGACTAATCATTAGTATGGATTGCGACACGAACTGTGCCACTGTGAGCATGTGCCACTCAACTGTTCTTAATGCTGTTTGCAGCCACAACTGCATCGCTGCCGTTCAGCCTCACGCTGCAGATCAAGGATAGTTTAGCATCGGCCCAGTACAGACGCTCGTTGAAGTAGTCCACGGCCAGACCTGTGCACACAGAGAAGAGTATTAGTAAAAGTATAGATGAGAAACCCACACTTTGTATTCAGTATAGAACAGATGATTGTTTGTGTATAAGTGTGTGTGTTTTACCAGTTGGCCACTGGATGTTTTCCTCTACCAGCGTCTCTCTCATGGTTCCATCCATAGCAGCTGTTTCAATCTTGGGGTGATTCCCCCAGTCTGCCCAGTACATTTTCCTAATGGATAAAATATAAAAGCTCCATTCATCACTGCTGTTATCATGATGAAATCTGCATTTGCATTCTTGTGATTTTGTTTCTCCTTTTCAAGTGCACCCCCAGTCTCCAAACCCCCACTCACCCTCTCTGGGGGTCAACCACAATGGCGTAAGGCTCATCAATCATGCCGGAGATGAGGGTTTTGCGATGGCGTCCTCCACTTATCTGGGCCACTTCGATGACGTCTCTACCAGAGTCAGTCCAGTACAAGTTCCCTGCCACCCAGTCCACAGCAATGCCCCGGGGCATCTTCAGATCAGGGATCTGAACACAAAGACCAGGAAATGTTATCCATCCCGTTCATATTTTACATTATATGTATACAAAAGCAAACATATACAGACTTACCTCCAGGTTGGTGACCCTGGAGTCACTTTGGCGTCGGTTACGGTTGCTATTAGGGGAGGATGAGGAAGGAGGCAAATCATAGGAAGAAATGCGCCCCGTGTGCCAATTTGTCCAGTAAATGCGGTTCGTCTTGACGTGAAGGTCCATGGCATCAATGCGCACATTGGCATCGCCCTGGAAGATCTGCTCATAACGCCAGTTTGGCATGGAGGGGTCCAGGCTGCGGATCTCATTGTCGTCAGCGATGTAGAGCACTTGTCTTGGAGCTGGGGGGGTTAAGTCAGTCCAGAAAAGTCATTGTAGTAGAGCACAGATGTGAAAAGATTAAAGCAGGACGGCAAAGTTCAGTACTCACCATCAGCCTTGCAGGTGTCATTGATTCTGGTGAAGTACTTGTGGCAGCTGCACTTGTAGGAACCCTTCGTGTTGTTGCAGATGTGGGAACACGCTCCAAACTGCTTGCACTCGTTCTTATCTGTGCAACACCCCACAGGCCACACGGTGCACGTTACACAAAGTTTAGAGTCTTGCAGAAAACTGTAGCCATAACATAACATGAGAAAAATGACGCCAGGGCAGAGAAAACTGTACCTTCACATCTGTTACGTCCTTTGGGCTGGAAGCCGGGTTTGCAGGAGCAGAAAGAGTCGGTGCCATTCACCACACAGTGAGCTTCGTCTCCATCTCCACACACCGTCCTGTTGCTGCGACAGTCGTTCAGCACCGTGTCTAGACGTGAGGAAACAGGGAGCATGCAGTCACACTGATAACCACGCAGAATGAGAGTGTGCACTTACACAGTATGACAAATATACCATGACACAACACACCTTTCTTATTGCAGTTCATTTCATCAGAACCGTAGTCCTCGCAGTCGTTGAAGTAGTTGCAGCGCAGGACAGAGCTGATGCAACGGCCACTGGAGCACTGGAACTCATCCTTCTGACACGCTGGTGTGGAAGGAGTCACTTGTGAAGGAGTACAGTCACAGAGTTAGTCATTACCTTGATTATCATGTGCAAAACTCATCCCAAATGCAATCGCAATTTAAATAAAATGTGCTACAGCAAGCCACTAAATAATTTCCTCTCTCTGTCTGTCTATTTAATCATTTTCAACTTTAAAAAAGATTAAAGAAACTCACAGCAGTTGACTTCATCACTGTTGTCCCCACAGTTGTTGACTCCATCACAGCGTTTTGATAATGGCAGACACACACGGTCGTTATGACAGCGAAACTGTCTCGTGGGCGGACACTGGAATTTAACTATGGAACGAGGAGAAGAGAAACGTTACAGGTAGAGAGAAGACTCTTTATAAGCAGGGTGTCAAAGGGTCTCCAGGAATGCTGCTGCCATGTGAAAATGCAGTGATTCTCACCACACTCCTCTGGGTTCTCGTCAGAGTTGTCTCCACAGTCGTCCTCACCGTCACACTTCCAGCCCAGGGGTTTACAGAGAGTGTTGTTGCACTGGAACTCGTCCAGGGGGCAGTATCTACCCACTGAAACACGGAGGTGACAAAAAGGAGGAGAGAGGGATGAATGATACATCACCTCAGCCGCTGTATGCATCCACATTTGTAAGCATTATGTTCGCCTAAACATCCAGGAGAAAACAAGTGCGCGTTTCTTACCGCCACTGTCACATTTCTCCTCATCACTGCCATCCATGCAGTCGGTATCGGCATCACAACGCCAGCGAATGGGGATGCAGTGACCATTTTTGCACTGGAACTGATCACTGTCACACTTCACATCACAGCCGTTCTGACAAAAGATAGTTGTTTTACATTAATACCCCTACTATGTCCGCTTCTAAAGAACAAATGAAATCAGGAAGGAAATGGTTACGTGATACCTCATCTGAACCATCGGCACAGTCATGGTCCCCATCGCACTTCCAGCGCCCGGCAATGCAACGGCCATTTGTGCAGGAAAACTCGCTCTCTGAACACTGACGAGGCACTGAGGACGAAGAGAAGACAGCTTAGGAGGGAGAGAGAAGATAATCAAGGAGGAGCAGAGAGTAGAGGCAAGGAGCAAGGAAAGGCGTAAGGAAAGGAAAAGAGAAGAGAAAAGGTGGGAATAGAGCTGACTGCTAAAACAACACAGGATTGTCTGTCGAGAGCCAGACGTACATCAATAAAATGAAGCTGGTTTTTCAAATCACAAGGTTGACTCATGGGGTAACAGAGGTGGGGATGGTACAGCATTCTGCACTGTATGAAGCGGAGGAGCTAGAGGAGCTAGTGGGATCGAAAAGGAAGGAAAAAGCTCAGAACAAAAGAAAAGCCGGGGGGCACACAAAGGACTGGGTAGCTGAGGTTGTGAATGGTTGAGGTGAAACTGTGAAAACACCTACCTCTGGCTCACAGCAACAGGCCAGTGTGAAATGCAAAATAGACATGAGATGATGTGAGATGTGCAAATGGCCACAGAACTAGTTAACTAAAAAGAAATC
>NW_019471377.1:0-1904 GCF_002814215.2 Seriola lalandi dorsalis
GTGTTATGGAAAACCACCTGGTTATCCACCAGCTTCGCTGTAACGGCGTGCTGGAGGGCATCCGGATCTGTAGGAAAGGCTTTCCAAGCAGAATTGTCTATGGGGACTTCAAGCAGAGGTAAATAAAGCCTCACCTTTAAATAATTCATAATGATTTGGTCTCACACTCAGTCATGCCTGTTATTCCTCCTATAGATACAGGATTCTTAATGCCAGTGCTGTTCCTGAAGGACAGTTTATGGACAACAAAAAAGCTGCAGAGAAACTGCTGGGCTCAATCGACGTGGATCACACTCAGTACAAGCTCGGACACACTAAGGTTTTCTTTTGTTCAGAGCTACCTAGTTAAAAGGCAGAAATGTCAGGACTGAATAAACTACATAAAAACTAACGACCTTTAATTTCAGGTGTTTTTTAAAGCTGGTCTGCTGGGAGCTTTGGAGGAGATGAGAGACGAGCGGTTAGCCCAGGTTGTGATGTCCACTCAGGCTCTGTGTCGTGGATACCTCGTCCGGCTGGAGTATATGAAGATGATGGCCAGAAAGTAAAGATATTTACTGCTTTAAAGCTCCCACCAACCAAACTCTGCTTTGAGCTAAATGCTAATGTCAGCATGCTAACACGCTCACAATAGCAATGCTAATGTGTTGATGTTGAACTTGCCATGTTCACCATCTTATTGTAGCTTAATTAGGTCAAAATTTGAATTTGCCAAACAGGTTTTTAACTTTGATGCTCAGCTTTATCTCATTACATGAGGTTCATGAAATTGTGGGAGTTGTTGGCTTCACCATCATTGCCATCAGCTTGAAGTGAATTTTGATGCCTCTGTTAGACAACCACAACACCAACACATACACAAAGGAGATATGAAACAGACTATTAACTTGATTCAAATTATGGATTTCTCTAGGTTTTTTAATTTGCTGGAAACATTTGTGATAATGTAAGTTCACAACTCAACAAAATATATGGTAACAATGGTCTAGTCATTTTTAGACATTTTAATGTGGAAAAATTACATATTATAACTTTGAATGAAAATGAAAGGAATCTAAGGTTTTGTCTTTAAACTGTGAAATTTAGTGAAGACACATCAGAATCAGCCTTGAAAAATTAATTAATTAATAAATTAATTAATTGTAATGAATGTGCAACCTAAAATCTAACGAAACTTCCAGAAATAAGCGATAATAATATCACAGAAGACACAATCTCAGTTTATCAATAGTCGCTATGGTCTTGATGCATCACTGTAACGTAGGTTTGACAGCGACATACACATTATTCACATGTTGTGATGGCTGCCTGGTGGGAAAGCAAAACACCCTCAGAAAAATGAAAAACTTTAAAAATGTCATGTAAAATCATTGTCATACTTTAAAAAATCGGCCTAGCTGTGCCAAAACTTGCAATTTTTTTCCCTATACACCAGAACTGAATTTGGATGGTTGATTTGGTTAAAATATTTTCAGTCAGGATGTATCCAAATTTAGTGGTTTAGAATGAATATATATGTGTAAAAATCACACCCAGTGCAATAAGAAAAATGGCACCAGACGAGCTGAAACCTGCAGAGTAAACTTATCCAAGTCTTATTTTGACAGGGAGGCGATCTACACGATTCAGTATAACTTCCGTTCTTTCATGAACGTGAAACACTGGCCGTGGATGAAGCTGTATTTTAAGCTCAAACCTCTTCTGAAGAGCGCAGAGGCCGAGAAAGAAATGGCCCAAATGAAGGTGGATTTCACTAAGCTCAAAGAAGATCTGGCCAAGTCAGAAAACCGGAGGAGGGAGCTTGAAGAGAAATTGGTCTCCGTCGTACAAGAGAAGAATGATCTACTACTTCAAGTCCAAGCAGTAAGTTATACCACAGAGAGAATTAGTGCAAGTTTACCTAG
>NW_019471378.1:0-2067 GCF_002814215.2 Seriola lalandi dorsalis
GGTTCTTGGATGGCCTTGATTTTATTGTCTCACACAGCCCTCTGTCATCCTGTTCATCTCTCATCCTTAATGTCATCCTTTCAGATTTTAACATGTCTGCATTTTCTGAGCACACAGCGTTTGATTACATTGAGCTGGAATGGCAGAGTCCAGGTGGGCTATTGTTGTCAAGTCCTTGCCAGGGCAACGGATCCGCAGGCATGGATGTGCCATTTTTGCAGAGTTAATTATTGGGTTGTGGAGCAGTGGCTACTTTGAAACTCTATTCATTTTTTCTACTCATTATTACTGATGATTGATGGGACATTTTAATGCATTGATGCTTTACGTTAAACGATGCTTGCACCATATTTATCAATCATGTTGCGCTTCCAAACTCACTGGCATTGTAGAAAAACAATAACATTGTTGATTTGGTCCACTACACTTGCTCCTCGACAACAGGCTTAATGATGAAAATTGTAGAGACTTAACAACCTGCGGGGCGGAGGTCATGTGACAAACGGACACAGATGAAGGAATACATTGGCTACTAGAAGAATCTCAGCTCCCAACACAACTCTTTCTTTTGTATAGCAAAGGGAGAAACTTTGTAGAGCTTGTTAATCAGCCTGTTGCATTTTTTATTCTTTCATCTCTATGAAGTTTTGAAACTGTGATCTGAACAATGCAAGAATTTTAAAATACTAAAATCATTACTAGAGAAACAGACTTGTGGAAACCTCACCTCCCTCCAAAACAAGATTATATGCATTATGAATGATCATACAAACATAACTTCTAGTTAATAGAACTTGGAAAGACCAGAACGAAGAATCCCCTAAAAATCTTTTTTCAGTGTTTTACAGTTGTATCTCCACTGAATTTTCCTGTTTTCTTGAGTCTGTTGCCCAGCTAAATACTTCCAGCAGCTCTGTTCTGTATGTCTAGAGAAATATCAGATAACAAATGTAATACCACTGAAATCATCAGACAACAAACGTTGTTTTATGAAAGAATTCCTTCTAAAATAAAATAAAACATGAAACAACATTGTCAAACACACAGCCCCTGTGTTCTGTGAGATAACACTGTAACAGCTCACACAGCCAATACTGGTCAGCCAGCAGTAAACAGGTTAGTGGAGCTTGATAGCAGTAGTGCTAGCTCAGCTACCCTCTCGCCTGGCTTGAGGGCATGGGCCACTTGCAGATGAGGGCCCTCTTTTCTCTCCTCTTTGGGCGAGTGTGGTCATGAGCAGAATGAATAAATGCATGACCATTTACGCCTTGTTCCTTATTTGCTGAGAAATGCCTTTATGAGGCATTTGCAGATCAATAAATACCCTGCCACGGTACCTACAGGACAACTTACGGGCAGGTCTGTGAGTTTTCTGTTATATATGGACATGCTAAATGTCAGTCATGCTTCTGCAGCTCTCCAAGGCCATTATGAGCATTTGCTCGGCACTATTTATAGAGAGCCTCAGCATGTTTAGTCATGAAACACCTGACCCTTCAAATCAGAGCTCACTGAGTTGAGCGTTGGAAACTTGCTTGTATTATAATTTTTTTGACCTCCACAGCAGCAGCATGAGGCAAGGGAAATTTAAAAAATCAGGTGAGAAATATGTAAATTTTAAGATGGCGGATGTGTCATTGTAACCTTCACCTTTATCTCTCATCAGCCTTTCATCACATTCTTCACCTGTCCCTCTTTCAAATATGCCTCGCCCTTTTCTCCCTGAAGGTCTTCTTGCTCCTGGCACCGTTGCTTCAGTTACATGTTTAAAACGCAGCATGCAGGCTCGCAGGCTTGTTTGTGTTTCTGCCTCCAACTGAACCCTCGGGTTTAGACCTTACTATCCATATATGCAGTTTTCCAGCAACCCTGCTGTGCGGAGCAAACTTCACAGACAAGGAACAGAGACGGAGGGCACTTACTGCTTTCACACTCCAAAGGCAGCTTCCTTTGCTTTTAGCTTGATTCAAATCAGGTTCACTCATAAAATTATTTAAATGTGCTCTTGGCATTTTAACACCGACTTTCAATTTGAGTTTGACTACACTTTTCAGTGGAAATGAATGG
>NW_019471379.1:0-1903 GCF_002814215.2 Seriola lalandi dorsalis
CTGCCTGTTCTCAGACAGAGAGTCCTAGAGGGAAGGTTTCGCATCCCCTACTTCATGACGGAAGGTAAGAGGAGACGAGCTCATTCTCTCTGGGATATTGGACAGAAAATAAGAGGTGTCTGTGCCAACTCCCACTCATCAGTACCTCACATTCCTGAAAATGTACACACATGCAGTGCATTTGTGAGACACCTCCCAGTCTTTTTTATCAGTATGTAGTCAAACTGAGACAAAAATGGCATGAAAATTCCTGTGAGGGACAGTGCTGCTCAGATTAATAGATCACACTTTCCTATTTAAGTCACCGTACTCTTGCATGATCACTGGCAGACTCTCTTGTGGCTGTAACCAGTCAGGGGGTCATTTCATTAACAAGAGAGCATTACACTCATTTGAAGGGGATACAGTAAGAGACACTCTGCTAATGTCCTCTGTAATGTGTCAGTGTGTATGTGCATGCCTGCATGCTGCAGAGTGAGTCAGGTTGGCTAACTGTCTCAAAGCAGTCCTGCTGTTAGCGGCTGTGCTAGCTAGCTGGCAACAGATTAAGTCTAGAGCTGGAGCTGTTTATGTAACCTGGGGAAGAGCCAGTGAGGCCTTCCAGCAGGTTGCCTGACTGTCTCTCTGAGGAGACTCTGCCTGTCTGTCTGCTCGTATGTCTGTCTGACTCATGCTCTGTCTGTGAGACATCTTCCTGTCCGTCTGTGGCCCTGTCTGTTTCTCTTGTCTTGTTTCTCTGTATCCCATCTGCAAGTCTGTAGCACTTTCTCCACAGGGGGTGTGGTGAGAGAGTCGACCAGATTTCTTTTTTTTTTTCCTGTTCAGGACCTTGAAACAATTAAGACATAAGGGGAATGTAGGAGTGTAATGTCAGCTCCTTGGCCAGACTGACACTCAAACCCGCCTCCCCACCCCCAGTCCAGTCCCTGTTCCCTGAACAAGGAGAACAGAGTGTGCCGATTTCTTCATCCAGAAACAGTCCATCTCATCTACTCGTTCCTCTCACTGGCGCTGTGGTTAACAGCACAGCCTAACACCGCACAGTAAACTCTGAATGTTGTGGTCCTCTCCCAACTTACTGACTAATGACTACGGTAGATGTTGTTTTATGTCTCCCATGATGTTGCGCATTGCACAGGCCTGGTAGATGGTAGTACAGAATAGCCTAAACCAGCATTATATTGATTAACTGATACAATATCAGAAACAGCAGGATGGTGTGCAATTTAAGAGAGACTGGAGCTCAATTAGAAGTGCGCAAAATAACAGTGTATAATAAATGCAATAAAAGTATAATATAGACAGTATGTACAGATGGTAGTGCAGCATTCTGTTCACCTGTCACATAGAGGTGGGCTGTTGTAAAGTGCAACGCAGCACAGCACAGTAGATGGTAGAAGATCTCCAGCATCTTCCTACATATATTGTTAGATCTAAGCTTCCTAAGAAATTAGGAAATGCCCCTCTTGTACACAGCGTCATTGTTGGTCCTCCAGGTGATGTCCTCAGATCTCTTGCTCTGTTAGACAGTCCCAAAGATAGGCAATTAACAATGATATGAAACAGAGAAAACTTTGGAGTGCTTGCTTTAGAAAATTACTTGAATGATCAATTTATTTGCAAAACAGTTTACTGTTGACAAATCAGTTTGACCAATCACAGTCCACACTGGAACAAAACTAGGAGCTTGATGTGAAATCCGCTAATGTTTGACAGCTTTGAATTGCAATTTGTGTTTCTTAATGTTATGTTCACAGCAGCATTTTTATATATTGGTTATAGTCTGTTATTTTTAAGTTCCTCTGTCTGATAGATAAATAATAAAATAGACAATAAACATAAAGCCTCAGTACCTGCTCTCTGCTCTTCAACTTTTCGCAACAGAGTGCTGGTCTCCTTCACT
>NW_019471380.1:0-1902 GCF_002814215.2 Seriola lalandi dorsalis
TGCTTTGTCCTTGTCATAGTACCAACACACATCATCATGTTATACTGAGATTTTATAACAAAAACAACCTACAGGCCTCCATTTTTAGGGTGGGACCAATGTTAACATACAGTTTGGCCCTACTTATAGTTCCAAGACAGAAAAGAAAGACCAGATCATCAGTGAATGTATACAAACTCTGCCCCAAGACAAGGAAGTAATGTAAGAAAATGTAAGTTGATAGCTCATGCCATTGTAGTTACCTTATGTGAAGTGTTTTCATATGGCTTCAGAAACAGCACTGACCTGACACGAGTCCACCTTGCCCTGCAGGAATCCGGCACACATCATGTTTTGAGTAACAGCACCTCTGTACAAGGACGACTTGTTGCACAGCTTGGAGTCGATGATTTTCACCACCGCCTTCTGCAGCGTAGGAGGCACCTCAGCTAAACGCATAGCACAGTATAGCACAGCTGAATTACTCATTACTCACACTCATTCATTTTTCTGCACACAGTCCTGCCCATTATTTCATTATAAGGACAAGATACAATGGCTTTCAAGAATATAAAGATATGCTGTAAATCTGGAACAACTACAGTGCATTGAGCTGGCTGATATAATAATGCAATAATAATATGATAATGATATAAGACCAGATCATATGGGGTTTAGGGTGTCATAATGCAGTTAAATGTTACCTTTTTTCTGATTTTAAAGGTTGTATTATAGTCAATACAGTTTCTGATGCAGCCAAGGGGAAACTGCGTCCACATTAGTAATGATCTTATGCTCAGAATTATCTTACGGAAATATATTGTCTGAAGGCTTCAACAGTCACCCCCAAAATATCAACATATCATTGATGCCATGGCATTGATGATAACTCTTTCTGTATGACTCACATATGTCACTTCATTAATTTTCACTCCAAATTGATTGATCTGATGTTGAGGTTTACTCACTGTTAAACTGGTTCAATGAGCCCCACCCCGACACCACGCAGCGCTGGCCCGGAGCAAAGACGTGAGACGGGGAGGGCAAGCAGACAGGCTGGATGTAAGAGCTGAAGGTGAGAGGGGTCTCCAGCTCCAGCACTGTTACATCATTGTCAGTGTTCATGGTGTTGTAGTCTGGAGACACAACCAGTGACTTGATATTAATCAGCTTGGACTCCGACTCCTCACCGCTCACCTGACTGGCCCCTACCAGGGCGGTCCATTCTCTGGGGTCATTGTCCCTTAGAACAGAAAAAAACAAAAAACAGATGATATTACTTTTAAAATACTTTTTGATTGCTGCTGTTATGCCACTGCTTCGGAGATTTATAAATAACTCCTCACCGACTTGCTGCCTACCTCTCAAAGCAGTGTGCTGCACTGACCAGCCAGCGTTCATTGACGATGGAGGCTCCACAGGTGTGGCGTCCATGGAGCCTAAGACTGACCTGCCACGGCAGCTCCCCCTGCCGAGCATCCTCACCTCCCACCACCCGACTCCCCATGGCAGGACGTGTACCGCAGGCTGAGGGGGAAAGTGCAGTCAATTACCTCAAATATGAGCAGTCAGTATATATACAGTACACAGTTTGTACTTTTATACCAAAAACAACCGAAAAAGAATTTGAGAAAATGAACAATAAGGCTTAAAAGGACAGTGGTTAAATGGTCCAATTTGTAGTTTCAAGAGTCATTCACCACAACGAGCTTCATCGGATCCATCTGCACAGTCGGGGATGAAGTCACACTCTGGATTTAATTTGGTGACACACTCTCCATTGTCACAAGTGAACGTGTTGCCAGGACACCTGGCTGAAGAACCCAGACGATTGGAAAACGGATTAGATGGAGGTTGGAGGAGTGAATCAAAAAAATAAAAAAGAAATTAGAACAATTTTTAACGAGAAAACCCCAGACTGAT
>NW_019471381.1:0-1902 GCF_002814215.2 Seriola lalandi dorsalis
CCACTAATTCCTACCGGACTCCCAAAAAGCCTTTGCTCTCTCTCTCTCTCTCTCTCTCTCTCTCTCTCTCTCTGTCTCTCTCTCCCTCTCCCTCTCTCCCTCTCCCCCTGTCTCTCTTCATCTCTCTCTCTGTCTATGCTAAATTTAGGCCTCAGGGTGAAGCTGGGGAGGGGATGTGTGGCGTGGGCACTTGATGTCTCTGGCTGCTGCGGCCCACCCCGCTCATGATCTCCATTTAATTGGAGTCGGTGGAAACGTGTTGGCTAAACTGCGGTGGGGATCGACTCCTGTGTTCTGTCAGCGGAAACAGGACTGGACACTTATCACAACACCTTAATGGGCTTGTGCTGTACCAACCTCTTGGCTGTGAGCCAGAGGAAGCCTGCTACCACCACACACTCTCTACAGTACAGTAGCTCCCTCTGGAGGAGAGGGCTAAACAAACTGTTCTGTAATTGAGAAGCAAAGTTTTACAGTCTGCTTTTTCTCCCTCTTAACCATGTTGCATACCTTACTGCATCCCCACCCTCCCCCACCCAGTATAACTACAGGCTTCACTGTTGTGGCTGTGGTAACAGTGGTGTATCTTTGGCAGAGAGGGTCTTCCTAACTGAGCCTAGTAGTAGCTGCCTGTAACCTCTGCGGCCTAAACCACACATGATCTCCATTAGGCTCATCTGAAACGTGTTGGCTAAATTGCAGGGACAGGAGAGGGGATGGACCCCAGAGGGCTAGCTGGCACAGTCTGCCGTCTGTGATGTTCCCAGTCTATGAAGCGGGTAGCTGGGAATCAGGGTTTTTATAGAGAACATAGTGTTCCAGTGCTCTCTCTTTCTCTTCTCTCCTCTAGCTCTGAAGCCGAGCGCCACACACTTAATTCTGCGGCACCATGGGCTGAGTCCTCCTCCTCCTTTTTGCTTAGCTCAGGAAGTCCACTAGTCCACAGTCAAGCGTGTAACCCAGATATGACGGGAGGTTTGCCTCATTTGCTTATAGGAGAAACTGATTTTGGTTGTTAACATAAGGGCAAGTTTGAGGCGGCCGCGTCTGTGTGTGTAATTGTGCGCAGGGTTATGTGTGTGTATGCGTGTGTGTCCACATGTGGTGGCTGGCAATGGGGAGATGCAAATCCAGGCGCTCACCTGTGAAATGTTTACTCAGGCTTGATGCAAACTGTGACGGCCAGTGCTCAGGGAATGGTGTCTCAGGCAAATAAGTGGAGGAAGGGAAAAGGGAGCGAGAAAGCCCCGTGTTCGTCCAGCTACATGTAAAGACACACTGTGCTGTGCAGTGAGATTGTTTTCTAATCTTCTCCCTCATATCCTCCACAAACAGACTCTGCTGTGCTTCGGTATGGATGTTATAACTCCTGTCAGAGGTAGAGAGCGTTTGATTTACTGACTGGTTTGGGTGGTTTGAACGGATGTCATGGGATGCCATGAGGATGAGTTGTCACTGTTGATAACAGGGTGATGATGACAAGGCAGCATAATGCCAGGGCAGAGCTGCTGCTGCACAGGCCTAAGAACTAGAGACCCAAATGAACACAAATGATCTCCAGGTGTTTATTTAAGCACCAAGGCTTTGGGGCCGAAACATCATGTTGAATGCAAATGATAATCACCTCTCTACTGTGACACCATGGTCAACAGCCCCAAAGCCTCATCCATGTTCGGCACTTTATCATGTGAGTGCGGAGGATTTTGCATGTCCCCAACTTGTGACGTGCAATACAAGCAAGGCTGAAGGAGGATTGTTATTACAAAAAACCTGAGATTTTCCTAATGCATCAACAGCCAAGGTGACATGATGATAATAATAATGTTTGTTTGTCTATGAGAGGTATTGCACTTCCTTGCAAAGCCACTGATGTGATGTGTTTTGCTGACCATAGAGCATGTT
>NW_019471382.1:0-1085 GCF_002814215.2 Seriola lalandi dorsalis
TTATCAAATAAAACCATAAATAGATTCTATAAGAATCTGGAGTTTTAGCTCCATGTGCGTCACTTTAAGGAAGAAGTTGCGGTGACACAGTGCAAATATTGCGGAACAGCTGCCTCTCAGTCAACAGCAGCACCCTTGGTGGGTCACTTGTCTCCCAGAAGGCCATGTATGAGGAAGTGACTCTATATTTGCTGGAAGGGAACTGGAAAGCAGTTGTCAATGGGGATTTCTTTCAACCTAGATTCCATTTGTTCAACAATCAAGTGCACTGTCCTGTTAAAAGGAAGTTGGTATTATTATCAGATGAGACACCGACACTTGCGTTCAGGTCAAATCTGTATCAGATAAAAACACAGGTGCATCATGGACGTTATTTAACACTGATGAGATTACAACCTTCTTATACAGGTTTTACATAAAATTTTAGAACCAGTGCGGACAAATAACACAAGCTGGGTGCTGTGAGAAAAAAAACCTTCATCACCAAAAATGATCATATAATTTCCTCTTTGCCCGGGAGTGTGCAAACACTCATTATGTGGTGAGGAGAGAGAGAACTACTGTGTGCCTTTATCCTCGCCAATGAAAGAGATTAACATTAAAACAGAACATAATACTATTACATTACACTGTGAACAAGCCAAACATGGTCATTGAAAACAGATGCAGATGTTCAAACCAGGAAACTGAAGCACCTGCAGAATGAAAATAGTCTTCTTTGGAAAACAGGACTGAGAGTTTCCATTTTATTCCCATGAACCTGCAGAGTAAACAGACGTGACAGGGGGTGGGGAGGCAGGTGGAAAGAGAGAGACAGAGAAATAAAAACTGAAAAACCAGATAGAGATGGAATAGAGAAGTGGACCTTTACATTCATGTTTTTATGCCCACGACCAGACTCCACAACACTTGAGCGTCCACTTAAAGATAGTAAAACAAAGAGGATGTGACTCATTTGCAGCCGCAAGTATGAAAACAGCAACGGCCACACACACACACACACACACACACACACACACACACACACACACACACACACACCTTTCTGTTTATGAGTCACAAAGCAATTGTGAAAGTAAAGCACC
>NW_019471383.1:0-1901 GCF_002814215.2 Seriola lalandi dorsalis
CAGAAGACTGGGTCCAAAGTTTGCTCTCTACAGTACAGTATGTCAGTTGAAGTGTTGTATAATAATATTTTCAAGTATATTATGATCCCAGAGTGATTTAAGAATCGCTCTGTACACAATAAGGATCATTAATAATTTGGCCAGATGTCGCTCTGGTAATATTTTCTGCAGGCCTGTGGAGCAAACCTGGTTGTCGCTTAAAACACACAGGCTCTTCGTTCACCTACCAACGGGACCTGGAAGTGTTACAGTGTAAGTCTGTGATCCATGTCTGTTGCGTGCTACGCAGCAGTGCTTCTCGTCTTCCTCAGCCGTGATGTTGACACTGCTGAGCGTGGAGCCTCTTCCTGTGGGTGAAGCCAGGGATTGTCTTGCTTGATGGAAGCTTTTGTCTGTTGCAGGGAGACATGCTGCACCATGGTACCAGGTGTACGTGTGGACAGGTGGGTTAGCATCACTGCTGCAGGTCAGAGTCACAGGAAGCGCACTTTGTTGCTGTCCAGCAGGAGAGACTGAGACAATTGTATTTCGAGGAGCGTCTGGAGAGAAGGGAGGTCAAAGGTCAGTTACACCAGTCATATTGGATTTTGTCATTACAGTTTACTGGTCAAACCTTTTTGAGTTTTAACCCGAAAACCGTATGAGGAAGTTTCTTCATCTAGAAGGAATGAAATCTTTTTCCACATTAATTTGCTTAACTTTCAATATTAAGCAAAGCAGTAAACCAATCTTTGTCTTCCTTTCTTTACTTCCTTCTTTCTTTTTGCTTATTACAGTTCCACGATTTAAAATGTTTATAATTTAAAAATGATTAAACTTTACTTACACTCTACATCAATGTCCAGCATCGCTGAGTTCTGCACTTTATCTCCAGTCTGTATCTGACAGTAGTAGCTGCCAGAGTCATCAGATGTAACTTCACTGATGTTCCACACCTGTCCATCATGTCTTGTGGTGGTGCTGGCGTTCCTGAACCATCTGTAACTGACCTGCGGACTGGCTGAAGGGCTGCAGCAAGCCAGACGTACGGCCACACGCTCAGTGATGCCAGTGGAGGGACTCACTGATGCTGTGACTGCAGAAGAAGAGTCTGGAGAAAAACATGGGGTTAGATTTCTTAGTTACTTCAAGTAGACAAAATTTCAAATTCAATTGAAATGATTTGTGGGTTTTGACAAATCAATCAAATGTGTGGAACTACAGTATAGAAATACTGGGATTTTAAAGATGTTGTGTTGTGTCTAAGCTGTTTTTTCCTCATCTGAACAAGAAATTAGCTCTGGTGGGGAAATGGTTAAACTGTTATGCTCATTTCAATATAATTCTTGGCTCAAAATGATCAAATTTAAGACGACCAGGTGTAAAAAATATTATTATTGACCATTTAAAAACCCACCATGGGTAACATTTTGCTATGAAACTGTACAGGAGAAAGCACTTCACCTTTGATACCAATGATAACAAGCTGACTGTAAAATAGTAAATTCTGGCCTCTGGTTGATTATCACAATTTTCTATTCATTTAACATTCACACTAAAAGATGTTGGTTTTAATAATTTTGTCACGAACAACATGCCATGATAATTTGTACGAAATCTGAGCTGAAAATCTTTCTGTTGAATACAAATATCCAGATAATTCATTTCTATTCTATTACTCTTTATCATTTTTGGTTGTTTTGTCAGCCCGGCAGGTTAACAGAACCTGATGGGGATTTGTAAAGTACAAAAAATGGCAGAGCATGATAACAGAGAGCAACCAGAAAATAAGAGTATCACTTCACACGGATGTTTCTCCATAATTTCTTAAGAATATCTTGTGGTGAAACACCACCACCACTAACTACCCTGCCCTACACACACATACACACAAAATGAGACTGGCTCTAACTCCTTTTAAG
>NW_019471384.1:0-1901 GCF_002814215.2 Seriola lalandi dorsalis
TATACAGAACAAACAAAGACACATACAAAGAGGTTTAAACCATTTATATTGTAAACTACTCATTAAACACGGGGAAAGATGTAAGCCCCTGATTTATCTGTGCAAATACAGTGTTCAAGTTAAAATAAGATAACATTTATTTGTCCAGCACAAAGAAACTGATGTGTCACACAAGCAAAAAGATGGAAATAGATATGATAAATATGACCTTACATGAAACTAGAAGACTGTATTATGAGCATCTATTGTATAATATGGACCAAACAAAACAAAAATATATTTAATGTGTTAGAAGTGTACTGAAGCAGAAATAACTTCAAATAAAATGAATAGATAAGGGAGTTGCAATAAGTAATTAAATCCAAAAATTGCTCTGGAATGAAACTGGCCAATTAACAATATTGATGTCTTGATATTAGATGCAAATCCGGTATTTAGAAGCAAACATAAAGTTATGATGACAATAAATCACATTAACTCCTCTCTTCTCACCACAGCGGCCAAAGAGTGCAAAGCTGGAGAGTTTCGTTGTGCCAATGGCCAGTGTATATCCAAGACCTTCATCTGCGACAATGACAACGACTGCTCGGATGGCTCAGATGAGGTTTCCTGCCCCAAACCCAAATGCAGCGCTCGGTCCTTCCAGTGCAACAACTCAGTGTGTGTGCCAGCCTTGTGGCGCTGCGATGGAGACAAGGACTGTGCCGACGGGTCTGACGAGTGGCCGCAGACCTGTGCCGGAGAGCAGCCAGGCAAGACGGCGGCGCCCTGCTCGCGCCACGAGTTTCAGTGTGCAAATGGGGAGTGTATCCACAGTAGCTGGCAGTGTGATGAAGGCGCGGACTGTGGGGATGGATCGGACGAGGTCAACTGCAGTGAGTTGGCTTTTTTGGGCATTTTCTCATTCCATCCATCTTCTCTTCTGCAAACCTGTTCTCCTCTAATAAATCTTCTGACTCATTCATCGAGTTCTTTTTATAGAAAACTGAGCCTGACAGATGTAGCCTATTCATGCTTGAGCATACATAAAATCCTGTTGTCATCCACGGTCACCTGCACACACTCACTATCATCAATATTGACACAAGATCCACAATAAAGCACGTCAGGGATGATTTTCTCCTCATTCTATGTCATCTCATTCTTCTTCCCATTACTGTTCGTCACCTCTCACTCTCTCTCTCTGTCTCTTTTTGACTCATTTGTCATCTCTTTGTAGGTCGTCCTAGTTGTCGTCCAGATGAGTTCCAGTGTAATGACGGCTCCTGTATCCATGGCAGCCTCCAGTGTGACAATAAGGCCGACTGCAGAGACCTCAGTGATGAGATTGGCTGCCACATAGGTGACTCTTCAGCCACACACTTGTATACTGAAGCTAATATTTTGTATCTTAGGGCCCATTGAAAAGTCCTCAGGTCTTTGCACTGCAGTTTCATATCCTTAGATTATAATTAAATCCATACTCCCCTGTTCTCCCCCACAGAAAATGTATGTGAAGGCCCAACCAAGTTCAAATGTGGCAGCGGGGAGTGTATCAGCATGGTGAAGGTGTGTGACACACAGAGAGACTGCAGGGACTCGTCAGATGAACCTGTCAAAGAGTGTGGTAAGTCAAGTCTTATTTAACCATCCACCTAAGAGCCAAAAATCTTCAGACTGGGAAGTGTGTTAGAGTATGTGTATACACTCAGCTCCACTGCTGCTTGGAGAGAAAGAGAAGAGTGAAACCACATCACAGCGTGGAAAATATGATTGGACCAGTTATAGCCAAGCTACTGGCCTAGATAGTTTGTGGTTTGAATGAGTGAGTTCATTGTCAATTTGAGCTACCATTAGGAAAATGGTTGTGTCTGCTTCTCCACAGGCAATAATGAATGTTTGACCGAAAATGGCGGCTGCTC
>NW_019471385.1:0-1901 GCF_002814215.2 Seriola lalandi dorsalis
TGTGGATAAACTACTAAAGAAACCACACACACACACACACACACAAACACACACACACACACACACACACACACACACACACACACATACACACCTATAACGAAACACGATTTGGTTGATCTGACTATTTGTTCAATAGAATGCAATTCAATTTTTGTTGTTTTTTGTTTTCAGAAAAGCAAATTATTCGCTATAAAAAAAGAGTGAGCGTGACTGTGATTACCAGAGCTTGTATTTACAAAAAAATATATATAAACTGGAGTGAGACTGTGAGTTACCTTAACTACAGATACTCAACAAAACTGAATAGAAGGGGACAAGACTGTGTAGCCATAGCCTAGTTTATAATAAGAATTTCAATATGAATTTCGATTTATATTGTGTTACTTACCAGTAAGCAGAATGCAGAGACAGCTGATGACACTGAGGAGAGAGTCATGCATGTCTGACACTGACTGTTTTGGTTAAGGTTCATCACAGTTTGGTTGTATGTCCTCAGTTCGGTTTAAGTCGACATGTCGTGGCTTGACTTGGAGCCAGAAAGACTTGTTTGGAAAACTCCGCAGCTTTGTACAACTGTAGTCAGTCCTTGAGAGCCAATCGGCTGGTTCTTTCTCTCACTTTCTCTTCCCATTTATCAATAATTTGTCCGGGTTTCCTTTATCCTACTGCTGCGCTTGTCCAGATGGAGGTAAAGGAAGGAAGTGCCAGTAATCAACCAACCCCCTTTCACACACACACACACATGCCACAAGGCTCAAATGCGAAATTACAGGAAAGCATGACTTCATGAGTGGGAATATGCGCTTTCCAACAGGAAATCAGGAAATGGGCCAATTTCAATGAACAACAAAACAGAGCAAACCAAACTGAGTAATACAGCAAATGACCAGCTGCTCCTCTGTAGTCAAGTACCTGTCTGCTTGTCCTCGGCTGATGGACTTTTAACTTCAACTCCAGCATAATCTCATCTTGTATGATTTTTTGCATTGTATGTGTGTGTGAGACAGAGAGTTAGAAATTATAACAACACACAAGACGTTTTGTTTAGCTTGGCAAGTAGGTTTAGGGATTATAAAGTTTCAAAAGATTTAAAATCTTGTTACATCTACAATGTTTTGACTTTTTACACTCTGTACATTCCCCTTGCACAAATGGCGAATTGATTTTCAGCAAAAAGTTAACCTTCAAAATAAAAGCTGCTTACTTTTGAAGAGAAAAAAAAATATTAAGCAAATATTGAGGTCTCGAATTTCAGCAGAATCAAACACAAGAGTTTATTATGAATTGATGGTATCATGTGTCTACATGTCACACAAGGACTGTGAATTACTCTTAGATTGTGAAATATGGATTTTATTTTGTAAAAGGGCGCGCTCGTTTAATGTTGCTACTAGCCGTCCCTATCACATGATGTGTGGGAATAACAGGGGAGGACCTGGAGCAGTGATGGCCTCTGAACTGTAAACTAATGTAAAATATAACAGCTGGAAAGAATCTGTGAATAGGCTTAACTCCTTTTTGTTCATGGTAGCTATTAGTTCAATTTAGATCCAGCACTAGGGGGTCATTATTCATGATGCAATTTGAGATGAGTGGCTAAAAATGGCTACCTTAAATATAGACTAATCGCCTCTCAACTATTTAAACAGTGCGGGCTCCACATGTATCACCAGAGAAAAACATTCAACCTTTCTCTCTTAGTGGGAATCAATGTGGCCTATGTATCAAAATATCAAAAATAATGATACAATCACAGTAGCCTAGTTTTGTTATAGTGAAGCTCCTTGTCACTTGTCTCTCTCGCGTATCCCATTACCTGCTGGGACCATTTACAGTCTATGGCTTGGACTGGAGGTGGTTGGATTTTGGGGGTGTGGGAATATAAATAGATAACAAAC
>NW_019471386.1:0-1901 GCF_002814215.2 Seriola lalandi dorsalis
ATCGGAGTGAGCGAGCCCTCCGACATATCCGAGAACGTCTTCGCCAAAGAGTCTGACTGTAAGAACGTCCAACACTGTCCTGAAAGGTTCCACTGCAAAGTTCAGTCACTCATCAACCTGACAGGAACAGGAGGATGACCAAGATTTTTTGATTGTGTTTCCAGGTAACCCAATGCTGGAGTTCCAGACTCTGGACCTGGTCGTCGTGGAAACAGAGAAGATGCACATCCCTGTTCCCTTCAGAGCCGTCCCCTCCCCCAGAATCACCTGGCACAAAGACGGCAAGGAGCTGAAGGCCGACGAGCGCCTCGGCTTCAGGTCAGTGCGACGATTTCTGTCTGAGTTTGGAGCCAGATTCAGGTTGTCTTCGTCTTCGTCTTGTGTGGCCCGTTGTTCTCTTACAGTAGCAGCAGTGGCTGATGGGATTGTTTGTGCTCCACAGGAAGGAGTATACTTCCTGTCACCTAGAAGTTGAGAGCAGCCTTCACGCTGACGCAGGAGTCTACAAAGTGACTCTGGAGAACAAACTGGGAGCCGCCAGCGCCACCATCAACGTCAAAGTCATCGGTACTGAGTCACTCACCGCTTTCATCTCATCACGAAGACATCAGTGTCTGTGACTCCGAGCAGCGGATCATGTTTTCACGTCTCTGTGTCTCTGTCTTCAGGACTTCCTGGTCCCTGTAAGGAGATTGTGGCCTCTGAGATCACAAAGAGCTCCTGTAAAGTGTCTTGGGATCCTCCAGACTATGACGGCGGCACCCCGATCATTCACTACGTCCTGCAGGTCAGAGATGAAGGAGTGTGTTTATCTCTGAGCTGTGATGATGGCTTTAAATCAGAGCTGGTTCATTTGAATCTGTCTGTTTCTGCAGCGGCGTGAGGCCGGCAGGAGGACGTACGTCAACATGATGTCTGGAGAGAACAAGGTGAGCTGGAACATCAAAGACCTCATCCCCAACGGAGAGTACTACTTCAGAGTCCAGGCCGTCAACAAAATCGGAGGAGGAGAGTTCATCGAGCTCCGCAACCCGGTCATCGCAGAGGACCAGAAACGTATGAACAACCATTACTCGTTGTCATGGTTACCTCAGCCTGGGTTTAGAGATGAATTCATTTAGTTGTCTAGAATCAAATTGGTTCAGTTTTAGTAAAACTTTTAAAATTCTGACGATGAAATCAAGTTTTGAAACATTTCTGACGGCGTTGATCAGAGGATTTCATTCCTCTGATGTTTACTTAAACTCATAGATTTCTAACTGAAATCTGTCTCTCTCCTCAGATGCTCCCGACCCCCCCGTGGATGTGGAGACCCACAATCCCACATCCAGCACCGTCACCCTGACCTGGAAGCCTCCCATGTACGACGGCGGCGCCAAGATCATGGGCTACATCCTGGAGAAGCAGCAGAAGGGTGAGGACAAGTGGGAGAGGTGCAACGACTTCCTGGTGCCCGTCGTGTCCTACACCGTCAGGGGACTGACCGAGGGCAAGAACTACACCTTCAGAGTCAAGGCCGAGAACGCAGCTGGGGTCAGCGAGCCATCGCGCAACACGCCGTTCGTCAAGGCCTCAAACGCTGTTGGTAAGGATGAAGTCATCTCCTGACGACCACTGTAGTTTTACAGTCTCAATGTAAGGGAGGGCAAGCTAAGGCAGGTTTACGCTCAATATAAAGCTCTGGTTAGTAGCTGGTTAGCTTAGCTTAGCATAGAGACTAGAAACAGCTGCCGAGCTCCGTCTTAAAACTGGAGAGATGCTGTAGATGTTGATTTCTGTCTCTGTTCTCTCAGACGCTCCGAAAGTTTTCCTCAGCGGCAGTCTGCAGTCCGGTCTCAGCGTGAAGCGAGGCTGTGAGATCCTCTTGGACGCCAACATCTCTGGCTCGCCCTACCCTCAGA
>NW_019471387.1:0-1901 GCF_002814215.2 Seriola lalandi dorsalis
GTTTTGTGTGTTGAATTTTTCCACATCCAGTTCCCTGTCCAGTTCTGTCCACAGTGCTGGACCACACAGGACAGAGACTGACTGCCCCCTTCTGCTACATAAAATATGTCCCGTTTTGCCAGAACACCATGGCTGCATTCTTCAGCATGGAGACCTGAAAAAGGGAAGTCTTCCTTCAATTTAGGAATAGACGTAAGTTGTGTAATTTTTGTACAAGGCTGACTCTTCAAATTACTATAAAAAGCCAGAGTGAGGGTCTGAAATTAGATTCATTTAGATAATTATGCCATTATTCCATGTCATTTAACCAACTAACCTAACTGTCTAATGACTTTTTATGTCTTACTATACTATGACTTTTTTGATTTCATTAAACATGCTTATTCAAATTCTATATGTTTGTATATGATTTTCTTAATAATTTCTTATGACATTTAAACATACATTTCTATCTTCTATATCTACATTATATGAACACATACTGAGTGTTTGGAATGGATTTATATTTATGTAACACATGTCTATAATATAAACAGACATATTAAAATACTTGTTTCTATTAGCTAGACATATATGTCAATATAGTATTTTGTTCGAAATTCTAACAGTTCATATGTAAATTCACATATATGGACTATACTTTAAATACATATATTATTTTACTTCATATGTACATATATTTCATATATGGAAATTCAACACATGTACATACATTACATTGGCATGCTTGACTGTAAATTCAGATCTTATATATGTTAATAAACCGTTTGGGTGACGGATACGCCCTCAAGTCGAATACTGAGCTTGTTAGATTTGTTTTTAGCTTTCTTCCACCATCCTCCTGGAACTCACTACAAAGCACATTAAAAATCATTTTGTTGGCAACTCTTGGTTTCTATGAGACACATGAACCACTGTGCAAACAACTCTGAAGTAATCCAGTAGCATAATGTGGATAAACTACTAAAGAAACCACACACACACACACACACACAAACACACACACACACACACACACACATACACACCTATAACGAAACACGATTTGGTTGATCTGACTATTTGTTCAATAGAATGCAATTCAATTTTTGTTGTTTTTTGTTTTCAGAAAAGCAAATTATTCGCTATAAAAAAAGAGTGAGCGTGACTGTGATTACCAGAGCTTGTATTTACAAAAAAATATATATAAACTGGAGTGAGACTGTGAGTTACCTTAACTACAGATACTCAACAAAACTGAATAGAAGGGGACAAGACTGTGTAGCCATAGCCTAGTTTATAATAAGAATTTCAATATGAATTTCGATTTATATTGTGTTACTTACCAGTAAGCAGAATGCAGAGACAGCTGATGACACTGAGGAGAGAGTCATGCATGTCTGACACTGACTGTTTTGGTTAAGGTTCATCACAGTTTGGTTGTATGTCCTCAGTTCGGTTTAAGTCGACATGTCGTGGCTTGACTTGGAGCCAGAAAGACTTGTTTGGAAAACTCCGCAGCTTTGTACAACTGTAGTCAGTCCTTGAGAGCCAATCGGCTGGTTCTTTCTCTCACTTTCTCTTCCCATTTATCAATAATTTGTCCGGGTTTCCTTTATCCTACTGCTGCGCTTGTCCAGATGGAGGTAAAGGAAGGAAGTGCCAGTAATCAACCAACCCCCTTTCACACACACACACACATGCCACAAGGCTCAAATGCGAAATTACAGGAAAGCATGACTTCATGAGTGGGAATATGCGCTTTCCAACAGGAAATCAGGAAATGGGCCAATTTCAATGAACAACAAAACAGAGCAAACCAAACTGAGTAATACAGCAAATGACCAGCTGCTCCTCTGTAGTCAAGTACCTGTCTGCTTGTCCTCGGCTGATGGACTTTTAACTTCAACTCCAGCATAATC
>NW_019471388.1:0-1901 GCF_002814215.2 Seriola lalandi dorsalis
ATCATTTTGGGTTTGGGACAAAAACGTTAACAAACATGCCAAACACCCTTTACTTTCAACATAATGAAAAATGTCTCAAAGACAGTCTTAAGAGTCGAAGCAGTGTTTATATAAAAGACCTCATTATGACTTCCTTTCTGTAAGTTGCCAGCAGTTTCCATGCCTAATCAATTGGGTCTCAGTCACTGAGCTTGGATTAACCCCTCTCTTAACCCTCACATCAACACACCTACCTAAAAGCTTCTAGGCTAAATGGGAAAAAAAAGGCAGCTCTTTCATAGCAGCTTATCAAATGGTATTAAAGGGGGTAACTGGGACCTGCCCGGTCCTGGCTGTCTCCTGAGAAAACCAGACAAGAGTTGCTTGGCTAGTCCTTGCCTTTTCTGCTCTGCTGACAGATTTATCTGTTGTGATGATAGAACAATACCGGTGAAGAGGATTAAGTTCAAACTACCTGACATATTATCTTTAGGTGGTCCACTCTACGCATGCAATGGACCACAGAAAACAGAAAGGCACCTAAGTATTACTGTGAGATGCACATTTGACTAAAAACATAACGCTTAAACTACTGGCTTATTTTATATGTTAACAGATTGGCTGTTGGCGAATGGTGAGCTTTGTGCTGTGCAAAGCAGCTGACTTTCTGAGCAAATGGAAAAAGCATCTGGTGATGATATATCCTTTCTACAAACGTAACCATGCAGGGCAACAGAAATCATGTTTGTATGTAATTACATTGACAGTGTATATATACAGTAAGCTGAATTTGCATACAAACTTAACAAGATGAAAACAATGTTTCTGTTTCTATAAGACCAGCAAGGACTCACAAATTACATTCCTGAGAGACAGTTACAATAAAGATCATCCACCCAGAGTTCTTAAAGCGATACTCTACTTTACTTGTTTGTAGTCTTACACAAAGTTATATAAGAAAACTAGTTATCCGTTTCCTCCTTGTGCACTGACGCTACCTGGGAGCAAGGCAGAACCAAACATGCAGCCTCATAGTAAAGTTGTAAAGTTGCATTTTCACAGATAAGAACAAAACCCAACAGACTCTTGGATGCATAAGTGACCAGCTTGCTGCCTGAGAAGACATAATATAAAGTAATACAAGTTGGTAGTTCTTAGAGCACAGATATTTTCACCCACATTAGCAATGTGGTTCTAGGGATGGCAATGCTGGTTTATTGGTTGGTCAGTTGGCACTAGCATGGTAGTTGTGTGACATGGCAGTTTTATTTCATTTATTTCATTTTTAAAGGGTTACTGCAAAAATGTTATATGTCAAGCCAAGTTACTGGTCACATGGAATACTGCTTAGAACACAGAAGATATTATACACCTGTTTTTTCAGTTTGAAATTGCTTAACTGTCTTACTAAATTGCTAGACCTACAGTATCCGTGTACTGAAAGGACAGAGATGAAATTCATATTGTGGCTTTGGTTAAGAAAGCAAATAATCAGATTTCACAAAATGTAGGATTGTTCCTGTAAATTCCTCTCTGTGCTTGATCACAACCCAGCAGAAGCTAGAATAAAACAAAGTAAGAGGAGGAGCAATTAATTTCCCACAAAAAGAAAAAAAAGAAAAAAAAGAAAAAAAAAGAGCCACCACAAAGGGCCGGGCAGTGAGACAAAAGTGAGACGGATGGCTCCTGAATTATACAACAGGAGGAATCTTATCCAATTATTGTCCGGGGTGACCATTGTTACCCCAGCTGATGGGAAGGCTGAAGCAGCTGGTAATTCCTGCGACAGTGTCCGCAGACCAGCAGACCGGCCAGACTGCACTTTGTAGTCTCCTCCCACCAGACACTTTAATTAAAGCAGAGAGGAGGGCATAGCCTCAGTTGTCCTGCCCCACTAACAGATGGGCAACAACTGGCAGAGT
>NW_019471389.1:0-988 GCF_002814215.2 Seriola lalandi dorsalis
ACACTCTGCTGCCTGACTCAAGCCTGCATGTCACTAGTGGAAGGCCTGAGCACCGAGAGGGAGCGGCGTGAGGTGGTAGCCAAGGTGGATGAGGTCGTCATGAACTATGTATGCCTGCTGAAAGCCGCTGAGGCAGCTTCAGGACGCTCCCTCAGTGACCAAAGTGTGAATGCATTGACACATCACTCTGCCACCATGTCTGCTATTATAAACGCACTAACTCACTCACTGACAACACTGCTCAACAAATAAACTGTTTGTCTATTTTGTCTCGATTATTGATTTTAAAGCCATACATAAGAGACATGGGTTTAACAACCAATGTGAACTGCTGTGAAAAGAAAAATCTTGCCTTGTGTATACAATATTTTATTATGTAAAGTAAAAAGAAAATTATATGAATCATTAAAGTTTTAAATAGATTATATTAAGGCCTCTATGAAGAAGCATACAACCCTCCTCTAAAGTATATTATCTAATATTACATAAAAGGGATTATTTTAAGGATTTATTAGTTATATTAGGGGCTTAACATGTAGATTATTACAACCTTATTAGAACCTTGTTTATAAATTGTCAAAATATATATTATGTTGGAGAAATGCATACACTATATACAGCTGTAGACAAATCATTGCACAGGACAAGACATGATCAAATAAAAGTAACGCATATGACTTTTTCATTTGCTGGATTCACCTTAATTTAATGAATACTTTACACATGAACACTGAGTACTTTCCTGTTATTTTTTGTCAACATCATTAAAAAGATTAAAACTTTTGAAAAGTCTAATTTCAAATGCTTTTTGTCTATTTGTATTTGCCTCCTGTCTGGTGTATAGTTCTGTTTACCATCAACCTCATACAATACCACATTTTTCTAATTTTGCAGTGGTACCTGTTAGTTCCTTATCTTTACTTCTCATTTCAGTTGATCTCTGAAGTATTAAAACAGAATAACAGCGGCTGACAGAGTGACTTTTTGA
>NW_019471390.1:0-1900 GCF_002814215.2 Seriola lalandi dorsalis
TTAAAGCAGTTGTATGTGTAACTGACTGTGTGAATATGATTGCAGCTCCATGTACCAAAGCCACCTAAGAGCCATCAGAAACCACTGCTCATGGCTTGTGTGCATAAAATTCATTCAGTGAATCTGGACCCTGACTCTCAGCCTCAGGGCTACTCAGGTAAGTTGTATTCCTTTGCTCTCATGGACAATAGCATCCAGTACCTACTGAAAAACTTCCTATCTCTAAAAATAGATGTTATTCTGGTCATAATATCCATCCTTGAAGCTAAAATTCTATTTTTTTCTATCCCTGTACTTTTCTTTCAAGGACCGGAAGGGCTCCGGTTTGATGACAAAGGGATGGTTCTTCCACACAGCATCCTGGGTAGTTTGGAAGATTTTAGAAGTTATCTGGAGGCCAAAGGGGAGACAGAGGTAAATTCAGCACACATTCTGCAAACTAACAAATGCAATACAAATATTTTCACTTTGCTGTATTAGTCACTTCTGATTTTGTCTGTCCTCCCTCCACCGTCCAGCTGGTGAAGCAGATACCCGAGTCCCAGAGAGATCCTCCATCTGAGGCCCCAGGGGGATCTCATTCTGAGGCTGTGGCAAGAGGGCATGGGCTCTCTCCAGGCCACAGAAACAAACAGAGTAATGCCCTGCAACATTGGCATACACACATGAGGCAGCGCAGACGGCAGCAGGACTTTTTATCTGGTGGGCAACAGACAGAGATCAAATTTGTGTCATTATTTCAGCCATGTGTGTACAACTGCAGGTTTCTCATTTGAAGCAAATTACAGAACTAGATATTTGCTTTTTTTTAAAAACAAACTTTTGATTTCCAAAGTCTATATCAATGTCTTATCTTTGTCTATCTAACCCTTTATTTATCTGCTGCTCTTCTCCACTCTGTCAAGATTTGCTCGACAGGCCGGTTGAGAATTTACTGATGAACCAAGCTAACCGTTTCAGAGAATTTCAGGAGAGGAGGGAATTTCTAAACCAAGTCATGCCACTCATCCACTCTGGATATGTATGACACACTCTTGTCTACTGTGACGTTAGCCATCTGTCAGACTCATATTATAGTTCTCTCGTATCTAAAATCTGTGTTATTGTTTTCTTAACTTGTATGTCTTAGGGTTATCGTGTGGGCAGTGAGTTTTGGAGTCTCCCCCAGCGTTATGGAGATGAAATGAGTGGCCTCACAGCCACTCTGACTCAGACAGAGCAGGGCAGACGGGAACCTGTCACACATGTTGGACAACCGAGCAGCATACGCCAGGAATCAGGTACACACAGACACCTACGCCGTGTCCCAATTTTCCCTTTCAGTCTCATTCTTGACTCTTTTCCTTCTGTTTGTGCACCTGGAACGTAGTGGTGTCCCAGTTAAAAAAAAATGCTCTCTGACAGTTAAGCTGTCCACCTCTAACAATCACAGTAGGGATCAAGAGAGAAAACCCAAAACATGTTGAAATAAGTAACATAAATTGGATGTGACGGGTTGAATCCAAACAACAGAAGAAAAGGAGGACACAGTCTCCCTCTTTTGAGGGGATTACTTTAAATAAAGAGTAACTCTGACACAAGCTTCAAATGGGAGAAATGGTACAAAGTCTTAAAAACACAAACACACACACACACACACACACACACACACATACATACACATACACACACTCACGTGCAAATTCAGGCACTCTATGAGACTGACTGTATTCTCTCTGTGGGAACATTTTCATCCTCTAGGAATCATTTGTGCTGAGACTCTGCGTCCAGCCTCTCGAACCTGGGACCAGAGTGCATACCTACAGCATCAGTGTCAGGAGCTCGGTGAGGTTCTACGGGACATGGACATCAAAAAGCCGGTAACACAAATTTTATCTAATTTCTTCAACTCTCAAATATC
>NW_019471391.1:0-1900 GCF_002814215.2 Seriola lalandi dorsalis
TTTCATACAGTTGCTACATATAGACTCAGCTGGAAGTTTATTAGGTAAAATCAAGCTTAAACATGTAATGTTTAATGTTATAATGTTCAGTTTTTATAAAAGTTGAATCAAAGGTGTTGGTTCAACTGAGGAGTGTTTCTCTTATCTTACTCTCAAGTAAGTGAGGTGGCCAAAATAATAGTAACACCTGTCCTGTCCACCTATAATGTAATACAATTCAATTGTAACTGCAGCATCCACTTTTCGCAAGGTGGATCTCATGTGCACAAGTGCTGAACTAGATGTGTACCGTTTGTGCATGAGCATGTGTGTAAGCGTGTGTGTGTGTGAGTGAGTGAGAGAGAGAAATAATATGTCTTAATAAGCTTAATAAAGACGTTTCATTTTAATACCTCTTGATAATAAAATTCGCTGTTCATCACAATCGGGTCAATACCCCTTAAAGTACATGAGTGCCCTCTATTGGTATGCATGAGAGCATGATGCTATGCTATGGGAACTTCCTGTGTTGACGTATGGAGATGAGGGTGGGAAAAGCAAGATGAACAGGATAAATGCACAAAGTTTAGACGTGGGAGACAGCTAGTTCACTGTGAGGTTCAGTGGAAGGTACGTGGCTGGACAGGCGACGTTAGAGAAAAGTTTATGTAGCCTACTTATTTCCCAATGACCCCCCACAAACACACACACGTGTTTACACACCTTCTGCTCGTGACAACATGTGCAATAAATGCCAACTTTCCCTGCCAGCAAGTCAGAGGTAAGCTATACACACGCTTACTGGTACTTTGTGTTTCTACCCTGCTCTTATAAAGTAAACTTAACGCCAACTCAGTAGCCACTGCCGGCTAGTAAACGTTAGCTTACAGTTAGCTATAACCAACCGACACTGCTCGCGACAGCTACAAGCTAACGTTAAGAATCCGCTAGCTGGGCTACAGCCAAACCTGCCGGACCACAAGTCTCAGAAACACTCTACAATTAAAGATACGACAATAAAGGGAGTAAATGAATTACCCTCGTGTTGCCACCACTCGTCGCCCAAGTCGTCTCCCATTTTCCTCAGCCAGCAGTGTGGCCAATCCAAATCTGCCGCTGAGCGAGCATGGCAGGGGTGTGTTCACAAGCAGCACGTTGAAAATATAGTCTGTAGATTAAAACGTCAACGAGACACTTAAACCCCAAACTCCAGGGTACTTTTATCCCCACTGTATAATCCTAACGCTATAAAATGGTAAATAGGTGTGGGATTGCGCCTTAGACAATTAAAAATATAATTTAATTTACTCTATACACGTTTGCTAGTTTATAATTATGCATTTGCCGTGATTACAGTCAAGGCATCATAATCTAATCTATTTTCTACATGTATATACAGTACTGTGCAAACGTTTTAGGCATTTAAAATATTTAAATTTATAGTCATCATTCGATAGGGAGGTTTCCGATTAGTCCTAATGTCATTCTGCAGAATGGCAATGACCCCAAACAGCCAGTCATAAAGATCTATCTTCAGCAACAAGAAAAACAAGCAAGCCCTGCAACAGATTGCCTTTCCTCCACAGAGTGATCTCAATATCATGGAGTCAGTCTGGGATTACACAAAGAGAAAGAAGACACCAAGACAGCCTATCCACCGAAGATCTGTGGCAAGTTCTCCAAGATGCTTGGAACAACCTGCCTGCCAAATGCATTGAAAAACTGTGAAAGTGTACCGAGGAGGATCTGTGCTAAGGGTGGTTGCACAGTACTGTATGATATGGCTCTGATCATACACATAATGCTTTTAATGCTGCAAATATTTTTCTTTTTTTTCTTTTTTTTGTCTTCATAATGGGACCAGCAAGCAAAATAATGCCAAATTGAATTTGTAATGTAAAAGCTGTTACATGATTACTTG
>NW_019471392.1:0-1896 GCF_002814215.2 Seriola lalandi dorsalis
TAATTTCCTTAGTGAGCGAGATCAAAGCAACTGAAGATAGCACATTGTGTTTTTGTGGTTCTAACCGTGGAGAAGCTGTGTTCTATATGTTTTATATGTTCATGTGTTATATATCATCCCGGACACTTTGAGGGAGGAATCCAATAAGCCATTACTGCCGTTTAATGTGTTTTTTACTACTAGCTACAAGTACAGTGTGAAAATGGCAACATGTAATTACAAGAATTTGCTCCAAATTACCTTAAAGGTTAATGAGGAGACAATAATTTGCTAATAATAGACTGGTTTTAAGCAAAGGAAAAGAGGAAAAGAAAAGTGGACAACCACCCAAGTACATTCTCATACTGCAGAGGTAGACATTGGTAAATTAGGTAATTAATGTATTTATCATCTTCTGTTTAAATGAGCTAAATAAATCCAAACCACAGCTGCGCTTGTCAGGTATCTCTCTGTATTTATGTGGGTGTCTATCCATTATTTGTACTTGACCCTTTTGTCCACAACACCAGACATAATGTAGCTGTAAGGAGATTTGTCATGTACTATAATTGCCAGGCATCTTTATTAAACAAATCAACACAGCTCAGGAGGAAGTCTTCTCCCTCTCTGCCTGTACATCATTCATGTTTCACCAGTCTTCTGTTTCATTGTGTGAGAGCTGCTTGGAGTCAGTTATGGCACACAGCGGCTTCTGCCATGATGCACACACTGAATGTTACATGAGACACGACTCACAACACAACACCAGCGGACATGCATTCTTACAGTCAAAGACGTGTCATGTCTAATATGTCTGTAATTGTTAGTTGGGATAACATCTTCACTGACCTTTCAGAACAACCAGTTTTACAGCACTTGGTTAATAAAATGTGCAGAATGAAAGTACATCTTCACAGGTAACGCATTATTTTTTCTGATCTTTTAGTGGACAATACACGTCACTGTTTTGAGAATGACCAATTGTCTTTAAAGTAACGGTTAAAAATGTTGAGAGTGACGCTTATTCGTTTTATTTTTGGCTAAGAGGTATATGAAAATGTCACAATGTCTGTCTGTCTGTGTTTTCCACAAACACACCTGCACACAAATAAACACACATCCAGTGACGGCACAAATGCCACATCAGAAGAGACAGAGCAGGTGAGTTTAAAGACTATGGTAAACAACATCTACTAACCTGAACTTGGATTTGGAGATCCTATTTCTGGAACACAGAAAACAAAATGGATTATACACACACACATAACACACATATAGACAGGTACACAACATGAAAGGGGTGATTTGAAAGGGATAAAGGGGAATTTCTTCCCTCATTATCACGCCTCAGCAAAATATGTTCCTTGATCAGCTTAGTTGTGTGCGTCCAGTATTTCCTGCACTTTTCAGATACTATCATGTTGTTGCTTATATCATGAAGTAAACATTTGCTAGTTTAGACTCTGAAGTGAAATACACATGCAAAAAAGCCGTTGGTCGTCTCTCTGCAGAACTGCAACATGATCAAAGAACATGTTTGCAAAAAAATCAGTTTGTCCATTTTTATGCACCCACTGGTGACAGATTTTGGGTACAACATAACCAAATGAACATCATTAGTATCAGCCACTATTCTTTTGAACAAATCACCCCCTGCAAACATGTATACAGTGGCACCCAGTCAAAAGAAATAATGCTGTGAGTTTGGATGTTCTCCAATCAACCCTGGTGTGAAAAAACACAGCGTATTAATAGAAAAATGTCTGTTGATTGTTCACCACTGTAACAGCAGAAGGTACATAGATAAAGAACTGAGGACAAGAGATTATGGAAGACATTTTGTCTCTGAGAAGAGAAGAGAAGAGAAGAGAAGAGAAGAGAAGAGAAGAGAAGAGAAGAGAAGAGAAGAGAAGAGAA
>NW_019471393.1:0-1899 GCF_002814215.2 Seriola lalandi dorsalis
TCTTAAGAACCGCTCAATCAGAGCAAGTCACAAAAAGCAAAATATGTCCCTGTTCACACTTATACATAAGTACATTACAAGACTCCTTTCAGCACTAAATACAGTCCATTAAGTGGACACTCTTATCCAATATACCTTTGTATTTTGTGTTTTAGCCTCAATGATACTGGCAGAAGAACATAGAACCACATGTCTGAGGCCGCACCCTGTGGGTCATACAGAGACTAATCACACTGCATCTGTAGTCACAGCTGATGGTCTGGCGTATTTTTTCTTCTGCAACCAAAATACAAAACAATTACTCACACAGCAGCAGAATGCCGAATGCTGAAGATCCTCCCTCCAAGCTCTGTAATTTTCTGAGAGTCCAGCAAACAGACTGCGGAGGTTCTGTGTGCAACGGCTCTATCTAGTTGTCATATCAGGTACTGAGCAGGATAACTCAGTATTTAATGCTCTGTGCTCAACCACACCGAAAAACTTTGTTTACTGACTGATTTCTGTCATGACACAGATCTGAGATCAGTTCACTCATGTAACACAGTTATAGATCTACAGAGAGGGTTTACAGAAGGGACACGCATTGTCTCTCACACACTCATGTATGTATCAGATTATGAGCACACAAAGTCTGAATGATCTGTGCCTGCGGTGATGTCCTCAACACTATATTAATTCAATATACAGCATATAGAAAATATTTATATGCCAGAAGAATTATTTGGATTTGACAGCAATGAATTTGGATGCACGAGCAGACATTATGAATACTGTATAATTTGCCCCAGTGTCAAAACTAAAACATTCACGGATATTTTAACTGTCATTCTAATGCTCTCATGGTGAGCCCACACAGGTGATCTCACTTATTTGATCTGATTAGATCTCTCCTGAGGACTGTGTGGGCATGTACAGACTTAATTGTGTTTAACTAACATTTCCCTTATTCTCGTTAGCTTGGTTGCACCTGTAATTCAGATCATAGCAGAGCACACCTTCAACACAAGACTCCGATTCGCAAAAGTGCTATCAAAAGAAAACTGTCTTCGAGTAGCAAAAACCACATTTTATGAGGTGACCTTGACCTTTGACCTTTAGCCACAAAAATTTAATGAATTCATTCTTGAGCCCAGGTGAATGATTTTAGCAAATTTGAAGACATTTCCTCGGGGCATTACAGAGATATTGCGTTCAAAAGGCCAAAATGGTGTTTTGTGAGGTAACCCTGACCTTGACCTTTCGACCTTTCACCACCAAAATATAATCAGTTCATCTTTGATTCCTAGTGAATGTTTGTGTTGAATAAGTTCCATTGAGGCGTTACTGAGATATCGTGTCCACAAGAATGGGATGGACAGATGGACGGACAGACGGATGGACAACCCAAAAACAATATTCCTCCGGCTCTGGCTGTCATCAGCGCAGAGGCATAAAAACAAGAGGAATTAAAAACTGTGAACATGCTGATGTTCTGACACTCAGCCTTTATTACTGCATTATTACATGAGTACTCAATAGAAATTATTACATTATTGCACGAGCACTCAGCAGTTAGTACATTATTACAGGTGTATTCAGTCCTGTTATCACTTAACACATGACATTGTTCACAATAGGGTGTTAAACAGGAAGTGAAATTTACCAAGTAATGTGTACAAAGTAAAGCAGCTACTCTTCTTCTCTGCTGACTTCTCACTGACTTTTGAAATCACTCATGTAATCATGTCATGTAATAGCAGACAAATCCAATCAGTTAAAGACTTATTGGGAACGCTTGTATTTTTATGTTCCTTCCAACATGAATGATGCAACATCACAGACAGAAACTAAGAAAGAGAAGGTCATACGTTTCTCACAGTCAGAGATGAAATGTGTAATCAGGTGTTCCTAAAGTTAGTT
>NW_019471394.1:0-4746 GCF_002814215.2 Seriola lalandi dorsalis
TTATTGAATGCACATTTAATCTTTAATCTCTAGATGGTAATGTTTAAATCTATTAAAAAAAAAAGGGGTAAACTGCATGGTTCATGCTACAGTTTACGTGAACTACATTCCTCATTGCTTCCTCCAAAGTGGATGTATGATTCTCAGGTTTCTTGCAAACAGATTAAATCAGAGTTACATCAGCTGTATAGAAACTAGTCTTTTTGATTAGTAACGTTTTTGTTTCGTCATTTCAAAGCCACAGCACATGTATTATTGAAACATGCGTCCTTGAAATAAAAAAAAGGATTAAAACTGCCGAAAAAAGTAACAGAACAACTAAACAGGAGAAGAAAAGTAAAGTGATTCTGATTTAATAAGCAGCTTCAACTGTTATCAGCTAAATCATTTTACATTTATACAAATCTGGTTAGTTAAAACTTTTGAAGGAATCTGTAAGATGAGCCCTCTAATGGATCGAATTTCCTTTCTTTAGTGTTAAGAGAGAGGCTTCTAAAAGAGGTCTTGTTCATTGTGTCCCTGGCTGTCTTCGCCACGTGTCAGAGTTTCTCTTTGTCAAACGGACAGTCTCCATGATCCTCATATGACATTCACTTGGAAAATACAGCTCTTTCAGCTTCACTTCAGACAGCATCATAGAGATAATGCATTTCAAACAAAACAATTAGGACAGTGTGGGAACCAAGGAACCATCATCCTTGACCCACCTCAAGGGGCCGAATCACCTCTGTAAGTATCATACTTCACTCTAGCTGCTAGAGGTTTGAGTTTGTTATGTATGTTGGTGCACATACAAATATAAAAATGGATAAAAAGGAGTAAAAATACAGTCCAGAGTATATCTGAAACAAAACCCTGCGGTCTTCCAACTCAAGATCAGAATAAAGGCAGGTGCCTATTAGGAGAACAGTTTATTCCTCTTTGCCTTACAGAGCCCAGAGGGCTCACATGGAGTCAGTGGTGTAACAAAGCCAGAATCAGGAAAGAAGACATAGCAGGTATGGATTGGAGGGACTTCTTATTAACAATTGACAAATCTTTCCGGTATATTTTTTGAGATACTGTATATAGAAAGAAGATTGACAGAAGGTGTGGAGGAGGAACAGCAGACAATCTGCATTTCTCCAGGAGGCAGGCATGGATTCAGTAGCCACTCATGCTTGAATCCATAATCCCTCTTCCTCCCTTGTGTCAGGCATAATCAGGCTGATCTGTGGCTGAAGAAGAAGGGGGGTGTTTGGTGTGTCAGATGAACAATTCTATCCAGTGTTTGAGTCCTTTTATCTGGGTCTAATGAAAAACAATAGTATGACATTTTGCTCTGTTATTAAAGGGCAATACTGTTGTTTTTGCAAATTTAAAACCCCCCTCCAATAAAAATCAAGTGTTCAACCTTGTTAACATGTGCATATGGTGTTTTTTATATAATACAAAACATATCATGAGCGAAATAAGCAAACAATGCCATGGCTGAGTATTTCCAGACAGCCAGGGTTTCATACGTCACAATCCTAAGGAACTAGTCCCGTCAAAATAAACTGTAACCTTGTCAGTACAGAGAGCAATGGTTTGCATTAGCATAAATCTCTGTGAATATAAAACTCTGTGTCAGCCACTGTCATATACAAGCTAACAAACAACATTAATGTAAACAAGATGCTAACTTCACCTATTGTTCTGATGCATCTGCTAGTTGCCAGTTTTGGTGCCAACAAACTTCTCATCAGGATCTGAGTCTGGGTCTGACTTGGCTCAGACATGTAAAGCTAAATCCCTCTGATGTTTCTTCCACTAACCAACTTCATATGCTCTGCTCTTCTCTGGTCAACCTTGATCTAGCAACGGTGGTGGTCGGGGCACGAGGCCTGATACAGAATTTCTCAATAAGGAAGTAAGTGTATATATGCTTCCAGCCAGTGGCATCATTAGGTTCATTCAGAGCTTTGCCCCGAATGTAATTTGAGGGGCAAAAAAAGTTTGCCAGGGCTTGATATCACCCTGCTGTCGAGCCATAGAAACTCTGTGTGTATTTGTGTTTGACCAGTGTTTAGAGAGACAGAGGGTGGGATGACTGTTGGTGTAGGAACTAATGAAGTGTCATTCATGTAGGTAGAGCTTGGTGTTCATTGGTCAGTCCGCTAAGTCACTCAAACTGATGCAGAAGCCACGGGAATACGTCACGGTTACTAATCAAGCAATAAAAGATAAACAAAACAATTCAATCTTCTCAGATTAAATACATAAGCCTATACAGCATATGTTAAACCAGTCTGTTCAATCAATGTTGTCAATAACAGTGATGCAGATCCTGGACCCCCCTGCAAAGGTCTGGGCTAAGCTCCCAGTGTCTTGAAAGCTAGCAACACCCCTGCTTCCAGCCCCTTTTCAGATTTAAAATTGAAAAATCTTTTTATGAGTGAAAACCATGTTAAAGAAAATGTTAATCATAGCAGCTTACATTTTCTACAACTTAGGCTACTATAATAGTACATAAGGCATGGCATATTGTGTCATATTGTTCAGAATGTTTATTTCTGTACTAGCATCCTTTGGTTTCCATTAGTTCATACATTCTTGAATGAAGTAATGAAATAGCCCATTGCTGTGAACATCACTTCTGCTTTTGTTGTTGTCAGATCGATATTATCATTTTATGTCAATGCAGCTGTCTCCACTGCATGCAACAATGACGGAACTCAGTCAACTTTTCTACACGGATCGTCTTAAATGGGTTTCAAGTCTCTGTAACTTTGCATAATGCTGACTGTAAGGACAACTTGGAAAATGGTTACTGTAATTTAAATAGAATACAACACACATAAACAGTGGGTGGTTTATAGTATTGGATGCTGTGCAGAAAGAATGCTGAGCAGGTGCGAAACTTCCTTTGTCGGTGACTTACTTTGTGCTCAATTGAAGCAGCTGTATGCAGCTGCACACAGAAACAGTCTGGCACAGAAAGCAGCAATGAATATGAAATGCAGAGCTTAGCAAAGTCACGCAACCAAAGTTCGTATTCCCTAAGGGGAACGCTGGGAGTAATTCTCTCCAGTGTGACTGTAAAAAATCACAACTTCAATTTGGACAATCATTTGATCTGGTCTATATCTGCCGTGAAAAATTCGAAAACCCAGTGAAGTCGGTGGAACTATGCGAATTTATTTCACGTCTTAAAATAAGCTCAGCACAGTGCCTTGAAAGGCATTGAATTTGCAGCTGGAAAGCAATTAATTGGTGGATTTATTCTATTTACACAGGGCATTGTGATCAAGAGGACTGACTGTAATAACTGGAGAGATTCTAAGAAAGGAAGAAGTATGTGTTTGCGTGAGGCAGAGAGAAGGGGTGGGGGTATTTGCATTTATTGTAAGGGTGCAGGTATAAAGAAGAGCACAGGGCACACTCAACTCTCTCGACTTCTAATAACTGTGTAATAACGGCCCTCGCAGCGCGTGGAGCTGCTGTAGCGGGTCTGTGAGGGACTTTGAGCTTCTCCCTGTGTGTGTCCAGCTCCAGCCCTCTGCTCTCCTCCCATTGCTATGGTCGTCCACATGCGCGGTTGCAATTTCAGCACCACAGACAGTTCCCTCTCCAGCTCCAGCCTCAGCACCGACGCCACCCTGCGGGACACCCCGGCGTCCCACAGCCCCGGCGGGCTGAGCCGGACTGGCCACACAGTGGTGGCAGTATGCCTCGGCTTCATTCTAGTCGCGGGAATCCTCAACAACTTCCTCACTCTGCTCGTGTTCGCAAAGTTTCGCTCTCTCTGGACGCCCATCAATCTCATCCTGTTGAACATCAGCCTGAGCGACATCCTCGTTTGCGTTTTCGGGACACCCTTCAGTTTTGCTGCGAGTCTGCACGGGAGGTGGCTCATTGGAGAGTACGGCTGTAAGTGGTACGGGTTCGCCAACTCCCTCTTCGGTAAGTGACACCTGCAAATATAGACTCTGAATATATCTGTTTACTCTTTCCACCAACTTGTGTTGAAAGTAGTAACTTTTATGATGAATTCAACAAGTTGGGGATACTGACTTTGTTAAAGGCAGTGGTGGAAGAAGTATTTAGATCCTTTGATAATAGTGTAGCAACACTTGGGTGTAGAAATACAAATTTACAAATAAAAGTCCTGCATTCAAAATTGTAAAGTAAAAGTGCAAAACTATTATCAGCCAAATATTAGATATCAAAAAGTAAAAGTACATAGAACCTTTTAGAGTATTATTAATATTAGATCATTATTGATGTAGTCCATGTAAGCTGCTGTAATAATATAGCATACTTTAAATCTTGCAATTTATATGTAAAATCTTAATGTGCAAGTAGCATATAGTTATAAGTATACAGTTAGTGCAGTAGGATCAAAATTACAATACCTCTCTCTGAAATGTAGTGGTGTAAAATCATAAACATAGCATAATCTGAAAATACTATTATCTCAAAATTACAGAACTAATTTCCACCACTTGCTAATTAAAGCAAAAACAACCATGCTGCAGTTCAAGTGTCACCGATTTGAGTCAAACAGAAGGGCGTCAGAGAAGAAAGATTTCTCCATTCATTTTAAATTGATATGTATCATCAATACAGTTGATTGGCTATTTTAAGACCGAAGACAACACTGAGATTCAAAACATAACTAGGCTATTATGAGGCTACACATGGAAGCCAGTGACAGTGAGAGACAGTATACTGTTGCAGTCTATTCATCCTGTGCAGATGATTCAGGTCCAATGTGACATTTTA
>NW_019471395.1:0-1899 GCF_002814215.2 Seriola lalandi dorsalis
TATCACTAGGTCTCGCAAGGTTTTTTGTGGGTCAGCTACTTCTTAGTTTTGCCATTATGGTAACAGAACATAGGTATATAGCCATACACTGTCAACCATACATGATTTTCCTGGCCTATTCCATACTTTGTACTGCAGAGGGCGCAACTGCCTTTATTATAAGAAAGCCGTCTCCTGAGAACTACACCCCTTAAAGATGGTAGCAGCAGGAAGCAATGCTAGTAATACAGACATGGAAAGTGCTCCACCTGCATTCATGGGTCATGGGTGTGGCAGTATTTTGTCTTTCCTGTGAAATGTGGGGAAAATAATTAAAGAGTTGTTGTTGTCTTGTAAGTTGTGCAAGACGATAATGCCTTATGCAACATCTAACACCACCAACATAAGCACGAATGTACACCTCTACCACAAAGACACGACCAAGGAAAAGAACAGCGAAAAGTGTCACGGGACCAAACAACAATAAACAAAACTGCTGAAATCATTTTCTACCCCTCTTCCACAAACAACTGAGCAGGCTAAAGAAATTACCAAGGCAACCAACCAACCTACAGCCATTTTCTATTATCAGAGAGAGCTGAACTGAAACACCAAGTTCCATCAAGCAAACACTTTTCTAGAATTGTCATACCAAATCTTAACAAAGAAACCAGACAATGTGTTATGGAAACCTTCAAAGTGACTAACTGTATTTTGCTAACAACAGATGGATGGACCTCCCCAGCCATTCAGAGCTATGTCAAAATAACAGCGCTCATTAGGAGGGGGAACTGGGAGATTGCTGACTATGTCTTGAAAACTTGCCCTCTGTTTGAATCACACACGGGAGCTAACATTGCAGAATTGCTTCATTTGGCTGCAGTGGAATGGGAGTTGGACAGGCCATATCACAACACTGCCGCTGTGGTGACAGACAATGACAGAAATATGGACATTGCCAGATGGACACTGTCAGTTTCTTGCAGTTAGCTGGCTGTTCAAATGTTCAGCCCAGTTGTTTTGTTGACCCTTTATTTTACCCATATTTATTTATTTAGAGGTTGTCGTATTTTTGAGAAATAGTATTTGCACTTAGTTGCATATACATTTGTTTTTGTACATGTAAATCAACCCCGTGCCGAGTGTAAGTATTCTGGAGTCATACATTGTTGTCATTGAATTTTTAATTATATCATGATTGAATTGAATCTTAAACCCTGTATCATCAAATAATGCATCGTCCCATCTCCAATGTTAAGGCATTTATCTGACCATTTGACGCAGCAAAGCTTCAATCTTTTGCTCGACAACCTGATCTTGGCTTTCCCTTGTCCGTCTTAAAACATTTTTCTTCATTGATTTAAGTTTTTCCTTGAATTTCAGATTTTCCTCTTTTACCCACTTTACTTGTTATGGTGTTAAACTCCCTCTGTCCGTTTCTAATTTTTCTTTATAAAAACCTTCCAGAGTTTTGGGTTCTGATCACTGTGGTGCCTGTGTGTTAGACAACTAAGTGTTGGTTTGTGTGGTATGTGTGCAGCGCAGTGCTGAGTTGGGCAAAGCAGTAAAGAAGGGCCCTACACAGGCCTCCCAGCCCTGCTTTTGTTCTCAGTGGCGGAGGTAACAATAGACTGCGCCACGTCAAACAGGGCCACTTCACTCAACAGAAGGGGCCCAGAAACACAGGGAATACCAAGCAGCTGGCCACTGAAACAATGAAGCAGGCTCCTCCGTAGACATAGGTCCAAACAAACATGTTAAATATCAATACATACACACAGTCAGCTCATACATGCAACCTTACTATAGTTCACTGTATCAGGGCTTGCATTGAAACATGGATATGAATGGATGTAAAAGAATGAAAGTTAAGATGCAGCATAAGGTGGTGTGTGGGGGTTTAACAGATGAACAGATGTC
>NW_019471396.1:0-1899 GCF_002814215.2 Seriola lalandi dorsalis
CTGCACCTCAAGGGATGTCATTAACTGTACAACTCACTTCACTCATCGTGTAACATGCTTTTTCCATAAAGGGACTACAAGCTACCAGAAACATTGCAGAGTTATTGTCAAGAACAGGAACACTAGTCACCATGCACAGATAACATTTGGATAACATTTAGAACACAATCTACTCACCTTATATCTGTAAACACATCACCTCAGAGCATGCTGGGTTAGGGTTCCACCCATTTATCCCCAATATGCTACAATATACAAGCATATAGAATTTTTATATGTATGTTGTTTTATTGAACTTGCATATATAAAATGTATATATACCATTAACATAAATTAGCTGAAGGTATAACACACTGTGAGATTTATCCACACCTAAATATATAAGTGAGTGTGTGTTTCTTGACTTCTTTTTTCTATGTATTGTTTTCTGTCTAGCATGCTCCTGCGTTATGCCTTCTCTCGGCTGCGCTCCACTCAAGTCGCTGTGGTTCACTGCAGTGCACAGACCTCATCTCGCCATGTGCTACAGAAGCTCAGTCAGACCTGCTTGATGCTCAGCTCAAATACTGGCCGAGTATTCAGACCTAAGGACTGTGAGAACCTAGTCCTTTACCTCAAAGATATCAACCTACCGAAACCGGACAAATGGGGGACCAGCAATCTCACTGCCTTCCTGCAACAGGTAGAGTAGATACGTTGACAATAACATACAGACGGATAAGCAAATAATTAGTGAATGAATGGATGATGTGGTTCCTGATTCCTATCTCATCAGCATAGCTCAGACTATCCCATTTTAAAATAAGAGTACTATCTTACTGACTTTTTGAACCCTTTAATAAAACAGAATCTGAATGCTTTCAAATCATTGAAATCATTGAATCACCTCCAGGTACTGACCTATAAGGGATTCTACGATGAAAATCTGGAGTGGGTGAGTCTTGAGAACATTCAGGTGGTGGCCTCCATGTCAACAGGGGGTGCTGTCGGGAGCCATTCACTCACATCCCGCTTCTCTTCTATAGTACGCATCTGCACCATAGAGTAAGTATGATGCAAATGCTACAAATAGAAAACAAATTTTCTTTAATTTATATTCATGGCTCAGTTCTCTTTTCCAGAGAGTTTCTCCGTTTTGCTATTGGTCTCCCTCTAACCCCGAACCTGTTGATGTATCTTTTTTGCCCCTCCATCCGTCTGTTTCTCTGCTTCTTTGCCTCTGCCTTTAGCTATCCAGACAGGGAGCAGCTGCAGACTATATACTCAGCATACTTGCAGCCAGTTCTCCAACATAGCTTGGGCAGCCAGGCAGCCTGGGCCAGCACAGTGAAAACCCACCAGCTGGCTGGCTCGCTTGTGCAGCTCTATGAACAGGTATTGAATTAGACACAGTGTTCATTCATATTCTATATTTGTAGTAACATATTCTTGCCTGGGTTATTAAAAGCATAACCAAGTCACTGAAGACTTAATATGTGATCAGGAAGAAATCATTACACCCGTTTACAGAAAAATAGAACTGTCTCTGTATACTTTAAAACAGCCCTTTGAATTCCTGGATTTGGTTGAGTACTTTGCAGTATTTTGAAAAGCACATCCGTTTTTAGATAACTTAGATACATTTTTGCCATTTTGCTCAGACGATGAGGATGTCGGGGAAAAAATTTTGTACATTGACAGATGACATAAATCAATTCTATTAGCATATATGTTTCTTTTATTTAACGTCATGGGCATTATCCCAGCATCTTACTATGTTAATTAATGTCACAAATGTTGAATGATTAATCATATGAAATTTTCAAGTAATAATTGGATACACTTAAGTCTCATTGATCTTTTGCCACCAAAAGTTGTACTGCATTTAAAAGCTGGGTGGCAGAGCAGAAATTCCCATGC
>NW_019471397.1:0-1898 GCF_002814215.2 Seriola lalandi dorsalis
ACAAAGCTATGAGTGCATAATACCTGAGATCTGTTTGCTTGACACATCCTTTCTTGCAGCGTCTCTTATAATAATGTTTCACAGTAACAACACAGTAAGTGACTTCTTATTCACTGTGTAAAAGCTTCTGCCTGCTGTTCCAAAGTCCTGGGTAGGTCTGCCACCAACGACTAACAGCAATATCAGTTTGGATAAGATTAAATTATAAACAACTTTCATAATTGTATCTACTGGTGGAACCGCATCATACTGTGTGATATGATTTGGGGTTTTTTTTGTTTGGTCATTCGTGACACTTTAGATTACAGCCTGCAAATTTAAGCACACTTGTTTTGTATATTACTGTAACACCATAGTCATCAGTCAGTGGCACAGTATCATTATTGTCACTCTGTATTTCATTTCATTTCACTTAACAATTTCATTTTGGCTTTCATCCAACCTCTGGTCTCAGCTTTGTCTAATCAAGAGCCTCATCATCTGTGAACATGGGAACATCATGAGAGAAACATGTTGGAAACTCAGGGTGCATCTGCTCCAATGAAACATTGTCATCTTCCTAAACTGCTACAACATGATCATCTGACCCAGTGACCCCCCACCACCACCACGTAGCTGCTCAGCTGATCATCTGTTTTCAGCTCTGTGAGTTTTAAAGCATCTTGTGGCTTCCTTGAAACGTAAAACGGGTCAAACAGAGATTTTAAACATAATTTAATTTCCTCCGTCCCTCCTCACTGTTGCAACGCCTGTCAGGCTTTCCATTCTCACACTGTATAGTTTATAGTAATAACAGGGGTTTACCACTTGAAATGATGATATATTTTTAAAACAATGGGTCCTTTAATTCAGAGAATGAAGCTCCTCACTTCTAGTCTGTGACTGTCAAAATAATAACTTGTCTCTGGCTGCTTTTATCAGCTTTAAAAATGCAGTCTCTGAGAATCTTGTAAAAGAGGGTTTAAATATGCACTTGATGGATTTATGTGGTATTGTAGTAAAAGACTGAGGCTAAAGCAGCACGTCTCAGGTAAAAAGTCATCATCTTCACAAGATCCATGTTGCGATAAATAAATGAGAGAAACACCATTCTTTGTGTATTGCAGTGTAGAGGTAGTTAGTCTTAGTTATAACTCTTATAACCCTGTTTGAATGCTCAGCTTGACAACTCCTTCATATTTTCAAATATGTTTCCACTTTTAATGTTACAAGAGAAAAGGTTTTCAGGAGGAGGGCTAATTGTCTGTCAAATGTAACGCGAACATTGGATGGTTTTGCGCTAGTGTAAATTTCCCCAAAGAGGCAGACATCCTAATGTCATGTTTTTTTTTTTTAACATAACCTGTAACCCAACCAACTAATGTAGATAGTACATAATGTGCTTCTTGGGCTTGGAAGTAACTAAGTAAGTTAGATGTAAGTAATTGGTTACTTATGTTAGAGCAGATAAACCCTGGGTAATCCATTCCTTACAATTTTGCTCATGTTCTTGGTTTTGTAAAGGCTAAAAAAAAGAAATCACCATTCAAATCTTGACAAGCCTGTCGTACCTACGTACGAGAGCTAAGTTACAATTGGAAAATCACTGTTCGCAGGAAGAGTTTAATGTAACTACAGTTAATTGCTCGGGGTTCAGATTTTGCTCCCTTTACACTGTAAAGCTGTAAATAACAGCCATGTGAAGCTCACAGTACATTGTTTCTGTTGAAACTCTGTCATAGAAGTGTTATATAGAGGTGTGAGGGTTTGAGGCTGTACCTCTAGGGCCTTTAGCAGCTATCACAGTCTCTCTCAAGTTGTGGGTGAGCTCTAGATTTTGACCGCTGTTCTTGCTGTTTGTCTGTGCTTCCCTTGTTGCATCACACAAAACAGCAGGTTATGTTGCTGATACATCAGCA
>NW_019471398.1:0-1898 GCF_002814215.2 Seriola lalandi dorsalis
ACCTGTGTGTTAAGGAAGGAAAACTGGTAAAAGTTGTGGAAAATAAAGTTTTATGTAATTTGAAGTTTCTGTCACAATGGGAGAGGAGATAGCTTTGAAGAAATAACACTCCTGTGTTCCTCCGGGGTCCTCCTGGGTTCTTCATCTCTACTTCTTTGCTGTGGGATGGATTACCGCCTGAGCTGATTCTTCTGCCCTGTTGGACCAGCCAGAGGAGACCCTGATAACACAGAGACAGGGAAACTAGGACTGCAGGCCGGCACCTTAGAGAGCATTTTTTCTAAACTAAGGGGCAAACTCTGGAAATCTTGGAGGTCCTGCTGATCCAGATCATCATTTGACTCTCTTCATTCTTTACAGACAAGGACACATCTCGGATTGAACAATGGCTTTGATGCTGGTCAAGTTTGATCTGAAAAAGCGAGTGAAGCTCGCTCAGACGGTCTGGTTCATGTACTGGTTCGCTGTAATGGCCGGCGTGCTGGTGTTCAGCATGGGTCTGTTCTTTAAGATCGAGCTGCGAAAGCGCTCAGAACTTATGGACAACAACGAGAGCCACCTCTTGCCCAACCTGCTTATATTCATGGGTCTAATAGCTTGTGGCATCAACGCTTTTGGAGGCAAAGTCTGCTACGACTCATTGGACCCTACCAAGTTTGCAAAGTGGAAGCCCATGTTGAAGATCTTCTTGGGGTTCTGCGTGGGGTTCAACGTCCTGCTGCTCCTCACCGCCCTGATGTGTTTTGTGATGAGGATCCCTCTGCAGTTCACCCTGGCTGAGGGACTGAGGAACGGCATGAGGTACTACAAGGACACGGACACACCGGGACGCTGCTACATGAAGAGGACCCTGGACCTGATGCAGATGGAGTTTCGTTGCTGCGGGAATGACAACTACAGAGACTGGTTTGAGATTCAGTGGGTTAGCAACCGCTACCTTGACTTCAGCGCAAAGGAAGTCAAAGAGTAAGTGACAAAGATAAAAATCTAAATCCTTCATGATAATCTGTAAAAGTTAGAGAAGAAGCGACAGAGAAATTACTCTTTTTGGTTTTAAGAAATTGTCATTGACCCTGGGTATCAAGGTGGAGGCTGTTGAGGTGGGGTGCCTCTATACAAAGTTAGATTTCAGTAAAAGTGGATTTGAGGTGAAGGCTGGTCAGAGCAGGTGTATTATTCACTTTCGTCTTCTAAGGATTATCACCACAGAAATGGTGACAGCATCAGGTAGCAATGGGGACGGGGCATCGGGGGCTGGGAGGGTGGAAGAGGTTACTAGGCAGTTTTATGGATAAAGTCAAGAGGAGGGGCTTGGGGTGATTAGTTACAGAAAAAGATATATAGGTCAAAAAGGCAAGAGTTGGATTAAAAGTACATTGTTTCATTTCAGTGATCTGTCGCCTCTTTGTGACAACCTTTTTATGTCTATATTGATTTTTGGGCCACAAGTACCTCTTTGCTTTGTTAGGGTAATTGTGAAGAGGATGGTTTTGAGAGTTGGCACATAATTAGTGTTTAATCTCCAGGATTACAGCTCCATGCCCTTCAGGAATCAGTGTCCTGTCCAATCAGCAGAGGACCTGGCAACACTCCAGAGATAGCACCGTCCAAGAAAACAATCTGTATCTAGGATTTTAAAATCGGCATAAACAGTGATTGGGGAGGTGATTGGTGAAAACTCTTGCGATGCCATTACAGGCCTCTGGTAATGGCTCATTTTGAAGTTTCAAAGAGTAACAAGCCCTTGGGGCTTTCTTTTTAACCCAACCTTTTCAAATCCTAATTGAAATATCCTTACTGAAATATCACTACTGCTGTCCTTCCAATGGATAATACACTGATTAGTATTCAGATCTTTCCTGTAGAAAGTAGTATTTTCTGTATGTTCTGTATTGACC
>NW_019471399.1:0-1847 GCF_002814215.2 Seriola lalandi dorsalis
GTGAATCTGCCACTGTGCATTCATCACCCACTCACCAGCAGACTGAGAGTTCAACGAGTGAAAAGTTTTTTTTATTTTTTTCAATGGTTTATTATAATCTCAACAAGCCCGAAGCACAGTGAAACATGCAAATCACATGTAAATATTGCATGTAATTGCTATTAACAGGAAAAACTTTGAACTTACACTACTGTCTGACAGTCAGTGAGGGCAACAACACGGTCTTGACTGGCTGTCATTACAAGCCTAGTGCCATGCCACTATCCACACTTGTGCCCCTGCCCACTCCAAGGCCAGCCCCTGTACAGCCCCTCCTCCTCCTCCAAGTCATCATTTGCAATTAAGTTAGTGTTCGGAGCTGTCTAAAGCAGCATGCCACCATGTGCCTTAATGAAAGCAGCTCCCACTCCTATCTTTATATCTTTAGGCAGTGGTAATAAGGTAACTGATTCAGACATTGACAGATGGCCTCTGCTTGCCTCTCAGATGTGCATAATTATACCACTAGTGTCTGCTCTTTTCCACAGTGGCAGGCAGCGCAGGGCTTCTCAGTGTATGCCGGTAGGAAATGCTGCAGTGGTGGGTCTAGCTTTAATATACATTACAATACATTATTTATCAAGCAAGCAGACCAGTCTTACCCTTTTACACCATATACATCCTGTAATGCATTACCGCTGTTGTGGTTTCTACAGGGACTGCGGGATGCTCGCGTAGTGCTTTACCAGGAATACTTAGCCATTATATCACTCAGTCCCACAGGCCAATTTTCTGACCTCCGCACAGCATGGAGTCTACATTTCTATCCTGTTTATGTAGATTCATGTATGTATTATGAAGTGGTTGTTGGTGTGTGGTGTGTAAGGTATTCAAATTTTGCATGAGGGATCACCGCTCTGGTTCACGTTAGTGAATGGCAATGCGGGAAAAAATGAGGGTTTTTTGTTGATGTTGTTGTTTGTTTGTTTGTTTTTTTAAGTAAAAGAAGAAGGCTTGTTTGTTCATACCAAAATAACTTTTCCCTCATGAATGGCAATCAGAAAGCTGCACATCCTTGGAACATATAAATTGAGCATTTACAGATTGATGGGTTGTTTAGTTTTTATGCTACTACTGAGTGTTATTGTGTGAGAGGAAACTATGGAATAGCAATGGAAAGTCTTGCAGTATTGTCACTGTTTGAAAGTGCAGGAGGTTACTTGTTTTTATTGTGCAATCTCATCAGCAGTGTCCATACTGTTTGAAGTTGCCTTCGATTTCCCCCCAATGGGTTGCAGTTTTAAAATAGAGTCTAATTAGGTAATGTAACCAAAAAAAAAACTGAAAAAGAAAAAAAATCTTTCTCACGCATTTAAACAAAGTTCTGGCAAATCCTCATAAACATTTTCATCACTGAACGGAAATACAAACAAGAAATTTGGATTTTTTTCCCTCTGCTTGTTTATGCTACAGTAATGAGCCTAGGATCTGCGCTTTTCAAGAGTTTGACAACAGCATGTTCCTTTCTCTGAGAGAGAGAAAATGTGACAGCTAAAATCTTCATAAAATAACGGCCTTTAGATGTGCTTTTCACTAAGACTGAGCGAGATGAATGTGCTATACATCAGCAGTGACTGCAGAGGGGTCACCCAGAGTTCTTTGCTGCACACAAGAATAGGACCTGTAGATGGAGCTACAGCACTGCTGGAAATATGAATGGCAGCACTAAGGAGATCAGTTACTTTTCCCAACAGGAGCCATTCGTGGGAACAACTTGGAGTGAAATCCTCCGTTCTGTGCATTAGAATGAGAGGAACAAGTTTCTTCCACCAAAAAAAAAAAAAAAAAAAATTAAAAAAAAAAAAAAA
>NW_019471400.1:0-1841 GCF_002814215.2 Seriola lalandi dorsalis
CCTCTTATGGGAATGTGATGAGTCTGGAATTGGATGATGAAAAAAAAAAAACATAAAGAAGCCAGTGAATTTAATATAAAAACTATATATAAACTGGGCACAAAGGCAGACAAAGAAAACAAAGAGATGAATGAGAGGACGGAAACATAGCCTACAAGGAGAACAAAGGAGATAAGATGGTGTGCAATGTGCTGGAGCTCAAGAGATTTGTAACTGCAAAGAGGAAAATACATTTCTCACAATTCCACTAATTTGTCAAATTAGATTTTCCTAATGAGACAGATGCATGCTGGTCTAAGCATACTAATGCAGCTAAGGGTCTGATTTTCTTCGCTCAGTGTTGCTGCAGAGTCCTGGTTCAACTACAGTTAATGAGAATGACAGAAGCAGGAAACACTGTTAGCCGTCGTGACTCTGGCGGTGATTGGGTTGTCAGAGAAGCCAGCAGAGCGGGTTGTAAAGAGATACAGGTCACAGCCTGAGACAAATAGATTTCCCCCTCTGTGTTTTACACTTGTCATTACGATTACATCTGGGACATGGGATGAAGGGTTATTACATCCAATCAGTTTCGAGACTTTTAGCAATGGGACTAAACTAGTGCACTGGTGCAGTTGAGAAACAACAGAACCCATTGGATTTGTTAAAGTTTAGAATGTGTTCCGATATATTTCAGCTGTATCGCTCAAGTAATGACCTGTTTTAAAGCGTCTGCAATAATGTCACACATCTTGGTGCATTCCCTTTTGCTTTTTACGCACTTGAGATCAAATGAAGCGGTGGTTAGGAGGTTTTGGACTGCAAGGCAGTGATCCATAGGCTACACTGAGTGAGGCGATAGGAGCTGCAGAAGGTAATTTTAACTTTGTCCTTATCTAACTTCACACCTGGAGGCATGTGAAGTGTAGCACTGCTCCCTCAGACATGGATTGGTTCTGACTGGGAACACCTGACTCGCCAAAAGCTGTGACAGTGTGAGCAGAGTAAATGGAAGTCGGGCCAGGTTTATCCATAAATAATGTTCAACATGCAGAACTGTTTTTTCTTTTTCATTTTAATAAAGACCACATTAATGCATTGGTTTTGTATTTGTCTTCATTAGCTACTAGAATTGTGAAATGTTGAATTTTCTGTATGACTTTTTTTTTTAATGAACAGCAGCCACTGTAGCTTGTATCTGTTTATTTGTCAGCAAAACATACTGAACTGATTGGCACCAAACTTGGTGGAGGGATGGGGCATATGTCAGGGAAGAAGCCATTACATTTTGGTGCAGATCTAGGAATTTGTTTTATCTAATTCCTTAATGTGTAGGATTGTTGGTGCACAATCGTGTTTCAAAAACAAAATCCATTTGAATCATACTCGGTCTCAAGTCATGCATACCAAGTCAAGACTTGATTTAAGTCATGTGACTCAAGTCTGACTTAAATCAGACACACCTCTGCTCAGTTGTTTGTGATTCTTCTTTTTCACCTGCCGTCACCGCCTCAGCTTTATCGGGAAGACTGTGTTTTTATTTGCTGTGATCTTTGACTAACCTTTGATTTCTCAATAGGCTGCTGACAGCCTGCAGAAAATGACTACCTTCTTTTGTATGGCTTCATTCTTTTACTCACCTGTCTACCAGGTGTGCATGACACAATGTCCAATAAAGACAACAGGAACAGTGAGGAATATGCACATAACAGGTAACAAAAAAGCTTTTGAGTAAAAAAAAATAAAATGACCTAAACATAATTTTAGTAATATCTTTTTTTATTTATTGGTCTGCATCAACTCTAAACATAATTCTCTCTCATTTTTAAAGGGGCTTCCTTCAAAGAATCACCAAAAAATGT
>NW_019471401.1:0-1837 GCF_002814215.2 Seriola lalandi dorsalis
GTGAATCTGCCACTGTGCATTCATCACCCACTCACCAGCAGACTGAGAGTTCAACGAGTGAAAAGTTTTTTTTATTTTTTTCAATGGTTTATTATAATCTCAACAAGCCCGAAGCACAGTGAAACATGCAAATCACATGTAAATATTGCATGTAATTGCTATTAACAGGAAAAACTTTGAACTTACACTACTGTCTGACAGTCAGTGAGGGCAACAACACGGTCTTGACTGGCTGTCATTACAAGCCTAGTGCCATGCCACTATCCACACTTGTGCCCCTGCCCACTCCAAGGCCAGCCCCTGTACAGCCCCTCCTCCTCCTCCAAGTCATCATTTGCAATTAAGTTAGTGTTCGGAGCTGTCTAAAGCAGCATGCCACCATGTGCCTTAATGAAAGCAGCTCCCACTCCTATCTTTATATCTTTAGGCAGTGGTAATAAGGTAACTGATTCAGACATTGACAGATGGCCTCTGCTTGCCTCTCAGATGTGCATAATTATACCACTAGTGTCTGCTCTTTTCCACAGTGGCAGGCAGCGCAGGGCTTCTCAGTGTATGCCGGTAGGAAATGCTGCAGTGGTGGGTCTAGCTTTAATATACATTACAATACATTATTTATCAAGCAAGCAGACCAGTCTTACCCTTTTACACCATATACATCCTGTAATGCATTACCGCTGTTGTGGTTTCTACAGGGACTGCGGGATGCTCGCGTAGTGCTTTACCAGGAATACTTAGCCATTATATCACTCAGTCCCACAGGCCAATTTTCTGACCTCCGCACAGCATGGAGTCTACATTTCTATCCTGTTTATGTAGATTCATGTATGTATTATGAAGTGGTTGTTGGTGTGTGGTGTGTAAGGTATTCAAATTTTGCATGAGGGATCACCGCTCTGGTTCACGTTAGTGAATGGCAATGCGGGAAAAAATGAGGGTTTTTTGTTGATGTTGTTGTTTGTTTGTTTGTTTTTTTAAGTAAAAGAAGAAGGCTTGTTTGTTCATACCAAAATAACTTTTCCCTCATGAATGGCAATCAGAAAGCTGCACATCCTTGGAACATATAAATTGAGCATTTACAGATTGATGGGTTGTTTAGTTTTTATGCTACTACTGAGTGTTATTGTGTGAGAGGAAACTATGGAATAGCAATGGAAAGTCTTGCAGTATTGTCACTGTTTGAAAGTGCAGGAGGTTACTTGTTTTTATTGTGCAATCTCATCAGCAGTGTCCATACTGTTTGAAGTTGCCTTCGATTTCCCCCCAATGGGTTGCAGTTTTAAAATAGAGTCTAATTAGGTAATGTAACCAAAAAAAAAACTGAAAAAGAAAAAAAATCTTTCTCACGCATTTAAACAAAGTTCTGGCAAATCCTCATAAACATTTTCATCACTGAACGGAAATACAAACAAGAAATTTGGATTTTTTTCCCTCTGCTTGTTTATGCTACAGTAATGAGCCTAGGATCTGCGCTTTTCAAGAGTTTGACAACAGCATGTTCCTTTCTCTGAGAGAGAGAAAATGTGACAGCTAAAATCTTCATAAAATAACGGCCTTTAGATGTGCTTTTCACTAAGACTGAGCGAGATGAATGTGCTATACATCAGCAGTGACTGCAGAGGGGTCACCCAGAGTTCTTTGCTGCACACAAGAATAGGACCTGTAGATGGAGCTACAGCACTGCTGGAAATATGAATGGCAGCACTAAGGAGATCAGTTACTTTTCCCAACAGGAGCCATTCGTGGGAACAACTTGGAGTGAAATCCTCCGTTCTGTGCATTAGAATGAGAGGAACAAGTTTCTTCCACCAAAAAAAAAAAAAAAAAAATTAAAAAA
>NW_019471402.1:0-1897 GCF_002814215.2 Seriola lalandi dorsalis
GAGCTTCATGCCGGAGGTGAGCCTCCTGACGAAGCTGGGCCTCCTGACGGAGTTGGGCCTCAGGCCGATTTTGGGCATCCTGACGCATTTGGATGTCCTGCTGCATGTGGGCGTCTTGTCGCTGCTGCACGTCGCGCCATTGAGCTTCTTCACGTTGCTGCCTCTCCTGTCTCTGGGCTTCCTGCCTTTGGGCTTTAGCCTCATCACTCTGCAGACTCAGCAGGGTGTCAGAGGTGGGGGTGAGGGAGTTGGTTGAGGGCTCAGTGGGGTTACGTGGGCAGTGGACAGCTCCCCATGGCGGCAAAAGTCCTGCAGCAGCTAGGTTAGGGCTCACAACAACTTCTGCTCCTCTGCTCACTTCATTCAGAGCACGCTTTAAACTAAGCACCTCTGCCTCAAATACACCCAGCTTCTCTCTAAGGATGGACACCTGAGGAAAGGAATAGGTATAAGTTATCATGGGAAGTTTATTTCAGTTTTAAATGTAGAAGATGACAACTCACTGTCTGTGTGCGCTGATAAAAATGGCATCTGATAATTGCATAAATTGTAAATTCTACTGATCAGAAGAGTATTGCTCTTAAACTTGCTGCCTCTTTAGTAATAAAATGTCCAACATATAGTGTCTGTAAGCTGCTTATGGGCTCATACAGTACAAAAGAAAAACTGTTGCAGCTGTAATATATAATGTTGCCCAATCCCCAATTTGTCCTAGTCTCCTTGCCAAGTTTTTGGAATCCCTTCGAAGGATTTCTAGGATTAAATGATCAACAATCTAGATTAAGTGGTAAGAATCCCAATCCTGCAATCTCACTTGCTGTAAATTCTGTTTTGGATTGTAATCAACATTGTATTGTTGTTTTTGTAGACCCCTTCTAAAGCCTTTGACAAAGTCGACCATTCCCTGCAGCTACACAAGATTTTCATCATAGACCTAGAATTAAATAAGCCTTAGATCCCACAGCTTGTGGTACGTTTCCTGCATTTTTGGGTCATGTATGATCACCATTTTTTAAATCTGGTCTTGTTCACCATGAATGATGTCTTGTCCGTAAATACTAATGTACATTTCTACACTGATAACATAGATCAGATTTTCAAACCAGATATAAAAGGCAGTTATTGGCATCAAATTTGGCTGGCTGATTAGAAAAGCAAATATCCTTTATGTATCTTAAATGTATATTGCCAAAAGTCAAAAGAATCAGAGTTGTCTGTGTAGATTTGGTGATTTAGAGTGGAATAAAACATAGTGAAAGTTTTCAGACACTGGGCTGGGATTGGTTTTCATTCACTTAAAAACGGTGACAGGGTTTTAGTAGAGACACTTACAGGGGATTTTATGTGCTGTCTATACTGAATTATGGGATACCTTGAAGCCTTATGTTTGGGTTGTAATGCTAATTCAGAAATCTGATGAAGAACCTGACAAATGGTAAATGCTTTTTTTTATTATGTTTGGAGACTGTTTTAGAGGATTGTTAACTTCTGTACATTATTCATCTGTTGGTGTTATTTGTAATCCCCAGTCCTGTGTCCTAACTAAAGTGTGATTGACCTACCTCTGACAGAGTCCTCCTCAGCTCTCCCTCACACTTCTCCAGCTCCAGACTCTTGGTGCTATAGGAGTCCTTCAGGCCCAGCATGGCCTCCTCCCGCTCCCTCAGCTGGGCATTGAGCTCTTTCAGCTGGCCTCTCAGGGCCACCATCTCTCCCGCTCGCTGGGTCACTTCAGCCTGACTCTCCCTCAGCTGCTGCTTCAGCAGTGAGATCTCTCCTGCCTTCTGACACACCTGTGGCATAAGGAATGAGCAAGTGGGTTACTGGTATTTACTTATTTATTTTTAGTATTTAAGTGCTGTAGTAAATATACTCCCTATCCCACTGCATACAAGTG
>NW_019471403.1:0-1897 GCF_002814215.2 Seriola lalandi dorsalis
CAGTATATTGCAGTAAATTGAATATCATTTTGGACTGTTTGTTGAACAGAAGAAAAATCTCTCACAAAGTATGATGGGAATTTTTTTTTTTACTATTTCCTTATGTTTTAGAAAGGCCCTTGAACACAACAACATAGAAACATATGATGAATTAAAGTGGAAAAAGGTGTGGTTTGATTTAGTCTAAATCTAATCTATATTCGATTGTATGGCTGTGTTACTAAGGTATGCTGCAAACTCGCAGAAAAACAAATGACTAAAAGGCTTCAGGAACACTGCCACCATAAGTCCCAGAGACAGTAATAGGTAATGGGTAATAGGTTTTATTGCCGACTGGCAGGCAGACATGTTTTTTTTTGGAAGGGCTTCAAACCATATCCAGCTGTTGAAGTAGGTTACTTAAGGGACTCAAGTACTATTGCTACTAAACATTTTCACATTCCACATTTCAATCCTTCAACTAAAAGGCAAAACCCAGAAACACCCACCAACCGCTGTAATGTTGTAACCCTATACAGACCCATCATTTCACACACTGAAGACGGATTTCCTGAGGCGGTTATGAAACTACCCATATATCTGTCACACTTTGTCCAATCTGTTCTGAAAGAATCAAAGTTAGAACATCAGCCAGTGGCAGCCAGGTACGTAGTGGTTTGGACCCTCATTTCATCTTAGATTCGTATACTGTCTTGGTGCTGATGGACACATTTTGTTGCCACCTTTTTTTTGCGTGACCCAAAGAGTCCATTTCTCAAGCAGCAATTACCTTAATTGTGAAACTCGTCGGCTGCTGCAGAGTTTCTTAACTACTTCTTTCTTACAGTCACCCTCAAGTGATTTAGCTCCATTGTTTGTTTAAGCTTATTGTCTCAGCGCAACATTAACTGCATTTAAATGGGCCTTGAAGGTACATGATTTTTGTTCCTGTATTATTCCACTTATATAATTTTTTGTGAAATATGACTTGTGATTGATTTGATGAGTCATAGTGATTTTTATGAACGTGGGGCCGTGTCAATGATATATGGGTGCTGGCAGGGATGATTTATACTGGACCGTCAGTATTGTTTGTTGAAATGTTTTACTTGCACTTTGAGGCTTTCCAGTAGAATATAAGGTAGACTTACTGTTTATATTTGGGCTGGACGAGGTAATTTAAGGTCTATGACCTGTGCTGGCTTTTGTTTACTTCGGTGAACATTAAAAGTGCTTGTTAGCTTCTTGGTACCCCTATAAAATGTTCCAGTTTCCTGGTTTTCCATGAACTATAAACTTTCAGGGTTGGCTCCTGGCTTCCAGCTTAGGAACATATGTTTCCAGGAGGCTTTGTGGCAACTGTGTGAGGTTGCTGCATGTTGATCTCAGGAGAAATCCCGACTTATTGCACATGAAACATAAACTACAGCCTATATTTTTGACCAAGGGGTCTGTAGTGATGCAAGCAAAATTTATAAATGAACTAGCTCTGACCTAAAATACATGAGGGTAAATATGTGAACAAGAAACATTGATATGCAACAAACCACTTAAGAGGTCTCTATGTTGCTTCCAGATGCTGGTAAAATGAACATACACACCTCCTCCCCATATGAAGAAAAACTGTTGAAACCGACCGTCATGCCTTTCAGCCATTTCATGTTGCTACACCTGGTCTCGGATACTGGCACAGACATGCATAACATGGTGAAAACGGTGGCAGGGTGTTTTTTTTCAAATTCCAATAGACATGATTGCACATCAAGTTTATTGACTTCTTGTAAATGAATACATGTCTGTTACTAATGTGAATACGTGTGGAGAGCTTCAGTGCCTGTGTGAATAGATGTCCGCTGTATCTGTCGCTAGTTGTTCTGTTTAAGACTCAGAGAATGTGTGCTTGTGTCAGAGCTCTCTG
>NW_019471404.1:0-1897 GCF_002814215.2 Seriola lalandi dorsalis
GCCACTTTTTATAAGCGGCCCCCATCTCCACAAAGGCTGCGTTCAATATATCGAGGATGATACATGGTCAGACGTGTAATCTCTCTTTGATTCTCTGCTCTCATTCATCCCACAACCTTTTCAGCCCTGACACCGTTGAGCTACTGGGCTCGATCACACACACACAGACATACACAGACAGAAACACACTGTCAAGACTCGCACGCTCGCCAGACAACCCATAAATGTACATATGTGTCTATACTCTTGCACTGACAAATGTACACGTGCTTAACGTACATGCACACACTCGCGCCTTTACGTGCTCACACACACACTCACAGACAGTATTTTCTGGTCTTAAGAGTTCATTACAGCGACAGCCAGTACTGGCATCTCCACCGCAGCTCCACAGTCTCTCTGTGGTTTTATTGACCACAATGTTCAGGTGGTACAGAGCCAGCCATTGTTGTAGGCTAATGGCACACAGTGTGATGTTAGCAGGCAGTGTGGAGTCATGGAGGTTCAGAAATATAAATGACATTGGATTTTTCATATTGTGAAAATGTTAAGGTTCCCTTCTTGACTAAATAACTTGGGATTGCCTATAAGGATCTATCTGTGGTTGGGTGAGCTGGATTTCCACACCCCCACCCTCAAACTTTACTAACTGAAACTGGTGATCCTGATTGATGGGACCTTTGTTTCTGTCTTCTTTACATTGAGCAGTTGACAAAGATGTGTGTGTGTGTGTGCATGATATTGCAGCTTACTCCTCTAACTCCTGTAACAGTCTGTAGTTTCCAAGCCTATTTCACTTGTGAATCCATAAAACAACACTATATCAGCTTGGCACCTCTTGCACAGGTAGTACTGTATATGCTGGTATGTGGGGGTATTTTGTTCTGCAAACAAAAATGTGGTAGCAGATACTAGTAGCAGCTCTAGTATTTCACATGGATTAAAGAAATATGTCAGTGTTACCGTTTTTTCTGTGTTGTTAGAGTTGTTTCTCTGTGTGTAACTTGTGTGTATGTGGATTCACAACAACTTAATCTCACTCATGCTTGTCACTGTTTTTTTATCTTGCTGTTTTCATGATTGTACCTCGGTCACTACCTTGCTATGTCAGAAGATGCCGTTCCCATTCTTTCACCAGTCATTCTGAAATTATTAAAAGTCCCATATAGTATAAAGGTAGATGTCCATGTGTTCTTTGATTATAAAGCAGGTCTAAGTTCTATATTAATACTGTGAAAGTATCAAAGCGCTCAGTCCACAGAAAATGCACACAGCCTGTATTCAGAAACTGAGCCTTAAAACCAGCCATCAGGACTTCTGGAACTTTCTGATGTCACAATAAAGCAGTCACCACTCTCAGCCATGCCCCAAGCCCCACCCACTTGGACCCACCATCCAACCTGGCAGGATTTGGTTTCTTTAAGTGCTTCCCTGAAATCTATTTTTATTCACTCAGAAAGCTGTCAGCCAAACAAGTAATGTACAGACTTTTTCTTCAAACAACAATAGCCAAGATTTTAAAAAATGTAAATAACCTCCTCAAAGTAGAGAACATCTCTTATTGGTTAACAGGGGTGGTAGGTAATCAATACGTGGGGGCAATGTTAGGACAACATCAAAGAAGGAAGGTGCTACAGTGTGAAACAACACAGCCCAACATTATTAATAACCATAATGAACCTAAATCTTCTTCAATGAGTGCTACACGCTCACTGGAAGATAGTTGGTCATCAATAACAATGCCTACATTTCAAGATAATTTTCTTGGTGGACAGAAGGATTGGCAGGAATCACCAAAAGTCCAGTCCAGTGTTAGAGAGACTGAGTGTCATTTATCTTGAGGTATCATTGATGCAGGCTGAGAGACATACTGAGAGGGTTGGGCCTTCTGTTGGGA
>NW_019471405.1:0-1897 GCF_002814215.2 Seriola lalandi dorsalis
CTGGTGATGAGACACGGGCCATACCTCACTCTAACCGCTGCATTCCTCTTCATCACTGTCGCCATTCAGGTAAATGCAAATTTATTTAGGCAGCACTTCTCAGACATGACACTCTACGTTACAGTAAATGGAGCCGGTCCTGGATCCTGACAATGCGGGAGAACTGCTGGCGCTCAATGTTGATTTGATCAATGTAGAAGAGCACTTACTGAAAGCTCACGGTTTTAACGTCTCAGGACTCTCGAGAGTGATACAGGCCCTGCATGTTCTTCCTGTGTGTCTGTCACTTGTAGGCAGATGTTACGAGTTTGACAACTCAGGTTTAGACTGTTAAAATTATTGCAGACTTTCCAGCTTTTACATCGGATCTATTTCTGTATATTTTTTGCCCCTCTCATCTCCGAGGAGGTGTCAGTTGTCATCCATGTGAGCTCTGGAGTGGGAATAAATCACTGCAAAACACCGTCAGCAGCTTCTCCAGTCACTTCATTTGGCACTCAGCACAGCAAGCTGAGCGCCCAGCGACAGCGCTGAGTAGGCAAGGCACGGTTGAATATCTGAATGTTTGATCTCTGATTTCTACAGCTGGTTCAGAGCAACTTCGTCCTCTTCTGCACTTACGCTGCCGACCTGAGGGATCACTTCCAGAACATCGTGCTGACCATCCTGGTGAGTGAAGCTTTTAGCACTGATTCACCTCACAAGCACCCAAACATCTGTAACATAGATATACACTGGTATGATTAAATGCTATGAAACTTGACTGAACAACATGAAATTGAATTCATGAATTCTTTTCTCCACCACATTGGTTGACCCTTATTTGAACTCAAACAGCTTTTGGATGAATCTGTGACTTTTATGTGGTGTGTTTGCACACACTCACAATCATGCTCGTCGTTATCATCGTATAAACTTTGACTCATGTTCCCCATCACTATCCTTTTATTATTTCACACTAGACTGAATCATACTCAAAACCATTCTCCTCAAGTATGTGTCACTTAAATCTTCCTGTGCATGTTTACCCAGGTTTCTGCAGTGATAAGCATCCCACTGTGGCAATGGTTTCTGCAGAGGTTTGGAAAAAAGACGGCGGCTTTTTGTGGTATCACTGTGAGTACACAGTTTTTATTTTGGTTTGCCAAAGAAAGCTTTTAAAACTGTAACTCTTTGATGTTTGTGCCATCTTGTGGACAAACTCTGAAGTGTGTTTCACAGACGTAAACTTGACAGACTCAGAACATTTTTTTCTTTTTGCACGAGATCGAATGAAAGAATATTGAGCCAATGATGCATTTTAACTTCTTTCTATCCAGTGGATCATGCCCTTCACCTTGATGCTGGTGTTCATCCCTAATGTGGTGGTGGCCTATGTTGTGGCTGTCTCCTCTGGACTCAGTGTGGCTGCCTCGCTCCTGCTGCCATGGTAAGACTCCACACTTCAGAGCATATTGCAGCATACTGCACACAACATTCAGCCAAACCAGACTTTACTTGTATACAATCTACCAATCTAACACGAGGTGCTTTACAGAATTAAAGCGATAAAGACAATCCAGCCAAATAAAAATAAAGGAAATAAAGGAAAACAATCCAGAAAATGAACATAGAATAAAAGGACAAGCCCAAAATGTATAAATAAATAGACAAATTAAAAATAAATTCAATTAAAAGCCCGACTAAAAAGGTAGGTCTTGGGTTTGCTTTTAAAAATAATGACACTCTCTTCTTCCCTTATTATGAATATGGTTTAAATATTTGAAATAAGTTGGGGGCCACACACAGCCTCCCCCAACATCTGTCACGAGATCAGATGAAACAAGAGTTTTCTTTTCCCCTGGGTGCTCCAGTTTTCTATTGCAGTCCAAAAAAAAAACAGCAAACTAGACAGAAT
>NW_019471406.1:0-1797 GCF_002814215.2 Seriola lalandi dorsalis
GTTCAGGACTGAGAGGCAACAGGTATCGAAAGAAACTTCGAAGAAGAGAAGATCTATGAGCAGGAGACTGTAGACATTTCGGTTTTAAACTAAGTACAGTATTGATTAAAGAGAAATAACATTTAAAGAAAGGGGGTCTGATAGCATGCTACCATGTTAAACCAAAATGGTGAACATGGTAAACATACCTGCTTAACATCAGCATGTTAGCATTGTCATTGGGATTGTGCCGATCTTAGCGTGTAGCACCACAGTTGTGCCCAATACGTCCTTGCAGAGCCGCTAGCATGGCTGTATAACCTTAGGCTTCAGCTAATACAGAGTGGTGAATGGCTGTTAGTTTGTGTTACACCCTACCTTTAAGTGGCCCTAAGGGGTGCACAAAACTCCAGTGACCCAACAGACTCAAGACTTCTAAAATAATAAAGGGTTTATTTAACAAATGTACAAAAAGGATCAGGACATTAAATTAAGACAAAAGAGAACACAAAACCAGCAGTCCCCATGTCAAAAGCCTCTGCCCTCCTGCTGGGACCACAGTTTTCTTTAAAGCCTTCCTTCCCAGGCCAGGTGCATCTCATTAAGTAATCAGGGTGGGCCTGGGTGGAGCTATAGAGGAGACAGGACAGGGAAGGAAAAAACACCGGGAAAGTATGTTGCCGTAACACGCCTCACTCAAACTTCACTAGTTTATTTATTCATTGCATTACATTCCTAGAAATTGTCTAAGGGTGACAGGAAGTAATGAAAATAAATAAATAAATAAATAAATAAATAAATAAAGAGAACTGGGCAAAAGGTTCCAGATTCCAACCATAAATAAGGAATTTATTCACAATAACTAAAACTATAACTAAAAGCTGTCAGTAGCACATTGGGTAATCATCAAACTAACAACCACACAACAGGGAAAATATCACTCTCACAGCTCCACACAGCTCTCTCTCCCAGCATTGAATGGCACATGATCGCCCCGACCAAGCCTCCTACAGCTTTTGAAGGCCCAGTTCCTGATCGGGGACCTAGGACAGCTGGGCCAAATCACCTGCTGGAGGAGCGGGGAGGGCAGAGCAGGGCACACCAACACACAAAAACACTACACCACCGAGGCACATAACAATTGCAATGCATTTTACTGAGCATTTACTTTTACAAAAATGGGTGCTTACCACTGCCTGGATTAAACTCAACATACAAACCTTAAACAATTCAGTTCACAAAACTAATTTTAAAGCAATGCTGATTGTGCTGGAGTGTGGCACCTATCCTTACTTAGGGCTACCAGAATTACACAAGACTAATCTTCAGACCTCAAGCTGAAGCAAACCATGGACAGCACTGCAAAATTTTGGGACTGTCGTTGACAAACGCTGGGTCAAAAGGTGGCTCAAACAAGGTCACACACAAAAAGTCCAACTAAGTTGCTGCCATTGGATTTACAAATGATCAGCCAATACAAGTAGCCTTAAGTGGGTGCCACTCCCACTACATGCAAAATAGCTACCACCATGAGGTGAACAAATATCAGAACAAACATGACTGCATTTACCCACAACAGGTGACCAAAGACCCAACAAAAATGAACTGCCACAACACAAAACGGACACCAAGTGGTCTTCAACCATATCTACAAGCTACTGTGTGACCCAACAAATGTGGAGTGCAGATACCACAACAAAAGGTCACACACCACCAGTTACTGCAAAAGTATTCATCACAGCTACATAAAGACAAATCTAATAAACTTAGGGTAGAGTCAACCCACAAAAGAGAATGCAATTAAGCTGCTGTGCAAGA
>NW_019471407.1:0-1797 GCF_002814215.2 Seriola lalandi dorsalis
TATAGCCTTTGCCCCCCTATGATAAATCCACTTATATATTGCTTAAGAAGTAAAGAAATGAGAGAAAGCTTGCGAAAGCAATTCAACAAAAGGGCTGCTTCACAAAAAACACGAGTTGCAGCTGTTAGTGACTGACAAACCGATTAATTTTTTATTTTTATTTTTATCTTTTATTACTGCTCCTTTCTTCGAATTAGCCGTCTCATTCTGTGAGAACTGAAAACTTTAAAAAAAAAATATTGATTGGGGAAAAATTGAAAGTCAAACCTGTCACAATGATAACCACATCATTTTAACACATAGGAGGCCACACCTAGAGGAAGGGAAAGGATTTCTACAATCTAGTATAACTGAATGAAACAGCCCTCATGTATGTTTATGTAAAACAAATATGTATGTAATTAAAGCAATGTTCAGCAAGTTCTGTTGCAGGTTACGGAGGAAAACAGAGGAAAATGGGTTTTTAAATGTTTTCCGGCCTCTGACCTTGTTAGGTTAATTGTTTTAACTGACTAACTTCAACATTCACTGCAGAGACCTCTCATGTTGTCATGTTGATTAGAGTGTGTCATACATGTTATGGTCACAGTACAAGAGAAGTTAAAAATTGATTATATAGAATTCAGGCATATCTCAAGCCTGTATTTTCTATTACAAAATGAACTGAATAAAATGTACATTTATTATTAATATGTTGTATCAGTCTTGTTTATCAAGCATCCCTGAACATTGCCAGATCTAAGAAAAATTTAGAAAAAATTTAGTTTTCCTCCGGGACAAAACCCACTAGTACAAGAAATGTATATGGTCCTACTGATCAAATAAACTGTGTTTATCAAGTGCTTATTCAATGAGGTAATTCTCTGTTATGATTTTTTAAGAGTTTTGGACATGTTCATATGTAATGTTTTCATTTCAGAAAAGAATTAACTGTACTGGACACTAATCATAAGATGAATTATAGATTAGACATTGTGTTTTTACTATATATGAATATATAAATAAATGTCTCTAAGTATAACTACTGGTGTGTTTAATGTTGCACAAGTGTGAATATTGCCAACCTCTACTTAGTAGAATTCCAATCCTTCAGTTTAACTTACTGTTGATATGGTAATTTGGTTATAGTTTTTAAGGTTATTATTAATCAGAGTTCCAGATTAATAGTAATAATTTGGGACTTAAACAATATTGGCTATTTTGCCTATTAGTTTAGGCCGGTGCCCCGAGGACTTTAATTCATTTTAAAGTTATTATTTGATATTAATATTTTAATATTAATATTTTCTTAATTTATGATAGCAAATAGAATAGACAACCGAAGATCCAACATTTATGGTGTCCAGCTCATGAGGCAGAACTCAGACCCAACAAAGTTTATCAATAGATTATGTGGTATCGGACCAGTGCATCAAGTATTCAGCGTTAACCAACCCAGTATTTTAAGTAGTATCAGAGGCATTTCCGATACTACTATCAGAACATCTCTAAAATAAATACAGTTTGAAGAAGAAATAATTAAAAACCTTTAAACTGTTGCATTCTACTAACCCTGTATGGATGTGATACGATTGCTGTCATTGTTGTATGGCATGGCTCAGGTTAAACCCTTTGTAAAACCTGAGCAGATACATGAATGCAAGAGAATTTTTTTTCATTATCTAAATTGACTGTCAGTCAAAAAATAAATACAAATGAGAATAAATGCCAATCCCTACATTAGATGTCCTAACACTAGTGTCATCCCTCAAAATTAAAACCTTGCATATTGTACAGATTGTAATATTATTGAGATAA
>NW_019471408.1:0-1796 GCF_002814215.2 Seriola lalandi dorsalis
GGTGTTGTCTTGACATTTGGTATGAATAGACAACCTAGTTTCTATACTTTGACCAAGAAATCTGTATGGTTTTGTGACCAGGTGACTGGGCACACCTTTGAGGTGGAAACTGATACATTCAAGCTACGCAACATTATGGAGGCCCCTCTGCTCAAGTATAAAGAGGAGATTGAGGTAAGAATGAATATTGGGCTAGTTATATAGGAAACAATAGGTATGAAAAGCCTTTACATCTTTTGACTGTTTTCACTGGTGAAATGCATAAGTGATATTGAAATAAATTGATGAATGGCACAAAAATAAAAATGTTGAAATAAATTTTGATCAGTGATGTACTTCATGCACATCCCACTTAGTGTTGCTTCTAATGTGAATTATAATCGAATTTACCATTAAAAATAATTCAGCAAGGGCAGGGATTTCCCAAAGGGAAATCGCACTCAGATTGGATGTATAGCATGAGGTAACAGAGCTGCAATGTGCCTTAATATCATTTTTACAATCTAGTGAGCATTAATCCTGGTGCCAAATAGATGTGTTTAAGTTCTAGCATTATTTTCATACAGGCCATTAAATCGGCTGACAACACATTAATAATGGTGATGATAAATATCTAGCAGATGTCTTTATGGAGAACCTCCTTGTATTTTATATTTATTTAGTCTATGTATGTGGTGCGTCAAAAATTGTTGACGATAATATGACAATGTAAATGAAAAAAAGATGAGTTGTGATATTTATAATGATACTTTGATGATTATCTTGATAAAGGTTTAGTAAAAAAGTCCACACCTACATTAAACCCCATGTATATATTTTTTCTTCCTATGGTACGTACTGTAAATACTAATGTGAAAATATTCATTTATAGTTCTCTTATTAATGTACTTTATTAACACAGGATATCTGTATCAGCGCTGTGAAGGAGCGGGATATTGAGCAGAAGCTGAAGCAGGTGATTGCTGAGTGGGACAACAAGACCTTTACATTTGCTAATTTTAAGACCCGTGGAGAGCTGCTTCTGAGAGGAGACAGCACATCAGAGATCATTGCCAGCATGGAGGACAGCCTGATGATTTTGGGGTCTCTTATGAGCAACAGGTATGTCAGTGTTGAAATTTATAGTAGGATTTTGATGAAAATCCTACTAGGAGATGTAATTTGATCACTTTGTTGGACTTCACAGCAACCAAACAAGCTGTCACTGTGTGTGGTATAATGTAAGGTTTACATGCTGATGTAACTTATTTCCCAGGTACAACACCCCATTTAAAGCCCAGATTCAGAAGTGGGTCCAGAATTTGTCCAACACCACTGATATAATCGAAAATTGGATGACTGTTCAGAACCTCTGGATCTACCTGGAAGCTGTGTTTGTGGGTGGAGACATTGCCAAACAGCTGCCCAAGGTAGATTACATCACAGTGAATTATTCACATTTGATTCTCTAATTAAGTCTCCAACCCAAAAACAAATACAATCTTATGGGGCTAGAACAGTGTCATTTAATTTTAGCATAGAAAATAAACTTTGACATTGAAAACAAAGCATGAAGTGAAAAAGTAAACAGTGGCACTGGAAAATTTGTTTTGGGAAAATGTTGTATTGGCACTGAAATAGATATTGGCATTGAAAAAGGTTCCACTGAAAATAAAACAGAGTAATTTAAAAAGCTGCAATCTTATTTTAATTTTGGTATCTTTTTGAATTATGGTGTGTTTTTCAATGTCAATCTTAAGATTTCATCAAATATGTCCCTTTTTTTCAGTGAGGGTTTTTTTTTTTTTTTTTTTTTT
>NW_019471409.1:0-1896 GCF_002814215.2 Seriola lalandi dorsalis
ATGGAAGCTTTTGTCTGTTGCAGGGAGACATGCTGCACCATGGTACCAGGTGTACGTGTGGACAGGTGGGTTAGCATCACTGCTGCAGGTCAGAGTCACAGGAAGCGCACTTTGTTGCTGTCCAGCAGGAGAGACTGAGACAATTGTATTTCGAGGAGCGTCTGGAGAGAAGGGAGGTCAAAGGTCAGTTACACCAGTCATATTGGATTTTGTCATTACAGTTTACTGGTCAAACCTTTTTGAGTTTTAACCCGAAAACCGTATGAGGAAGTTTCTTCATCTAGAAGGAATGAAATCTTTTTCCACATTAATTTGCTTAACTTTCAATATTAAGCAAAGCAGTAAACCAATCTTTGTCTTCCTTTCTTTACTTCCTTCTTTCTTTTTGCTTATTACAGTTCCACGATTTAAAATGTTTATAATTTAAAAATGATTAAACTTTACTTACACTCTACATCAATGTCCAGCATCGCTGAGTTCTGCACTTTATCTCCAGTCTGTATCTGACAGTAGTAGCTGCCAGAGTCATCAGATGTAACTTCACTGATGTTCCACACCTGTCCATCATGTCTTGTGGTGGTGCTGGCGTTCCTGAACCATCTGTAACTGACCTGCGGACTGGCTGAAGGGCTGCAGCAAGCCAGACGTACGGCCACACGCTCAGTGATGCCAGTGGAGGGACTCACTGATGCTGTGACTGCAGAAGAAGAGTCTGGAGAAAAACATGGGGTTAGATTTCTTAGTTACTTCAAGTAGACAAAATTTCAAATTCAATTGAAATGATTTGTGGGTTTTGACAAATCAATCAAATGTGTGGAACTACAGTATAGAAATACTGGGATTTTAAAGATGTTGTGTTGTGTCTAAGCTGTTTTTTCCTCATCTGAACAAGAAATTAGCTCTGGTGGGGAAATGGTTAAACTGTTATGCTCATTTCAATATAATTCTTGGCTCAAAATGATCAAATTTAAGACGACCAGGTGTAAAAAATATTATTATTGACCATTTAAAAACCCACCATGGGTAACATTTTGCTATGAAACTGTACAGGAGAAAGCACTTCACCTTTGATACCAATGATAACAAGCTGACTGTAAAATAGTAAATTCTGGCCTCTGGTTGATTATCACAATTTTCTATTCATTTAACATTCACACTAAAAGATGTTGGTTTTAATAATTTTGTCACGAACAACATGCCATGATAATTTGTACGAAATCTGAGCTGAAAATCTTTCTGTTGAATACAAATATCCAGATAATTCATTTCTATTCTATTACTCTTTATCATTTTTGGTTGTTTTGTCAGCCCGGCAGGTTAACAGAACCTGATGGGGATTTGTAAAGTACAAAAAATGGCAGAGCATGATAACAGAGAGCAACCAGAAAATAAGAGTATCACTTCACACGGATGTTTCTCCATAATTTCTTAAGAATATCTTGTGGTGAAACACCACCACCACTAACTACCCTGCCCTACACACACATACACACAAAATGAGACTGGCTCTAACTCCTTTTAAGGCTCTAACACCTTAAATTGCTCCACATCCCCTTTTTTCGACATTCAGCAAAAACAAGTTAAAATTTGTCCCAACACGTGTGGCTCTGAAAATAATCTGTCCACGAACGTCAACGTAGAATTTGGTTGGAAAGAAGAAACTGTCCTTTGACATTATGACAGATTATCATGTCACACTAAGCTGATACAAGATTTATATCCAGACAGTGGTCAGTTTCAGTTCCACTTCTCATAAATAGCACAACACACAATCAAGCGAAAGGTTGCTCAGAGGAAGTGGTTAATCCTTGTTTGTGCAAAACATCAAACTTATTATCTGGTTGAGAGAAGTGCAAATAGACTTATTTCTTAAAGACTTTGTAATAATCATTTTAC
>NW_019471410.1:0-1896 GCF_002814215.2 Seriola lalandi dorsalis
ATCACAGAGAAACGGCCAATTGTGGTGGAGGTAACCATGGCCTCAGCCTGAACATGGTCCTCACTGTATGCTAAAGGGTGCGCCGGTGAGGCGGCGCTGCTCCAGCTCCTTTGTTTCACATCGCGTCTGTTGGCCACTTCAGGAGGAACAGAGATGATCTGCCAAAAGCAAAGAACAGACTGAGTATTCCTACAGCATCATGATGCTTCTCCAGTAGCAATTGCGGTGGGAATTAATCCGAAAGACAGAACTACTTCCCCCTAAATGTGAGGAAAATATCCCTTTCGCACCTTAAATCGACCTCTTGTTCCGGAGCAGGAAGCAGAATGAGGAACGTGTCTTCTTGACAGCGAAGCTGCAAAAATGTCCACAACACTGAATACTAAGCCACTGCAGTAATAAACTAACAGTAACACATAAATTCAGTCAAAAGCTAATGATGCCAGTTGTGACACATTAATTAAAGTACGATGTACATACCACACACGGCTGAGTCACTCAGTGTGCTCAAACTATCCATTCTCTCTGGAATTTGAGGCTAATCAAGGTGACAGGATGAGAGATGAACAAAACACATGAGAAAACTAGATACAGAAACAGATACAAACCATTAATCAATGTCCTGTAATATACTTCTTAATGTTGCCTGTATTTAGAATATATGGCAGAATGCAGACCCTACCAATAAGTGATGTTTTTCACGTACAACAAATAACAGCCATAATTCCCTTGAATTCCCAATGTACAAATCGAAATACAAGAAAAAATGGTGATAAAAATGTGATAAAACATCATTTTATTTTGTAAAAAAACTAAACAATTTCAAAATAGATTGATAGTTCTTTTAATGCATAGACTACATCCAGATAGCAACTGAATCTAAGTTTTTTATATTTTCTGATGCTGTAAAAGGTTTGTTCACACAAATAATGCCTGTAAATACAAAATAAAACATGTATGCATATGCAATACTTTGTTGTCAATCAAACTGTTTTCATTATACTCTACTATACAGTGAAAATATTCCACCTGTAATTTATAATGTGAAAAACCTTAATGACTGGTGTTATTGTACTTACCAGCTGTTCTCCTGCCCTGTAACGTCCCTCCCCCATCGGCCCTGGCGTGCTGTTTCCTGACCCTCCTGTGGCGCTGTCTGGACCAGGAGGAGACTGAATGTACTCAGTGCCGGAGCCTGGTGTCTCTGCAGCACTGCCTGATGGATACATGGGAGCATATTCCTGGTAGAGCAAGTTCCTTAGTTTTTCGTCCAGTGTTTTTATGGTGCTGTCCACAAAGCCCCCACGGCCAAGCCGTCCTTCACCATCTGACTCACCAGGCCCTGCTCCCGGCTGGGATGGCGCTGGGCTCTGGGGTAGTGAGGACACTTTGGTCCCTCCCACGCTGGAAAAAGGCTGGTGGAGCACCACAGGCTGCTGTGGTCGCTCGCTTCGCACTGCAGAGGTGTAAGAGACAGACAGCGGCTCTTTGGCTGAACCTGGCTCCTGGAGGGGAAGTGGGGTGAGAGGAGGCCCACCCTGTGAACCGCTCACATCCAGAGATAGCGGCATGACCAGAGGGCAACAGGGCACCTCCTCGGCCATAGAAACAGGACATGTCATGTCAGCCATCTGCTGAGCGGCGTGGATTGGGGAGATGGAACCCAGAGGGGATCCCTGTGGCTCATCCACTGGGAAAGATGTATGTGGGGACGGCGGGGGCAAAGGTTGAGCCCTGGCTGGCTGAGCCTGATGCACACTGGGCTGCACTGAGCTTCCCACAGGCTCCACTGATGATACAGACTGAAGCGTTGGGGGAGCAGACACAGGAGGTGACAGAGTGGCAAAAAGAAGTGGGTCTGTGTTGGACATTATTGGAGGACTACAGAATCCATAC
>NW_019471411.1:0-1896 GCF_002814215.2 Seriola lalandi dorsalis
ATGGGCCTTGTTGCTGTTATGCTGTATGACTTCCAGGACAGGAAGTTCCTCCCACGGGAATGCTTAGGGGAGGAGGAGATCGTACAGGAAGTTAGAGATGTCGAAAACTGTCTTCTCAGGTAAGGAAAGAAAATAAGAGGGAGCACAAAGAAAGAATTCAAACTATAAAAGGGAGGACCAACTGAGAAATAAATTTTATATGTGTTCTTCGTAGGTTTAAAACCAAGCTGGCAGCCTCTTTGGCCCGCTGCAGGATCAAACACAATCTCCTGTCCATTGAGTGTATCCTGCCAGAGAGTGTGAAGACAAAGCAGGAGAGATCAAGCAGCCTTCCACTTTACACATGGGTCAACACACTGAAGAGCAGGTCAGCTGAGCACAAGCTAAAATACTCTCATACACAAAACTAGTATGCGCTCACCCACTCAAAAGCAGATTACATATCTATACGTTGACACCTGTACATGAACATGGGAATGCACTGAAAGCATACATAGAGTAAATGCAAGCATCAATGCACTCACCTACATCTATACACAGACCTTAAACTTGTGGTGCTGCCCAGTGTTTTATGGGCCAGGTGCCCTGCTGACATCCAATTAAACCACCAGACTATGTGTACGCGTGTAAGTGCGTGTCTATGTGTCACTGTGTTTGTGTGCTAATGTGTGTTCTTGCACACGCCCCGTCAGGCTGATTCAGTTAGGTGTAAATCCTGCTGCTGCGGACAGATTCAATCAGCAACAACCCTCAGCAAGCTCTGGGACTGTAAAGGTCACCTGTTGGGACGAGTGGTGTGTGTGTGTATGTGTGGGTGCAAGTGTGTATCTTAATGGTTTTTACTGCACATATTACTATTGAAGTCTTAAAGTCTTTTAAAAGGCCACATAGCAATTCTACACACTGTTATTATCTATAATGACAGCCTTCCTCTTTCTCCCAACTCTAACATTCCTCCGTCCTCATCCCTCCTCTATTGGGCTTCCACTAATCTGCCGCCCTCTCCTTTGCTTCTAGTCTTGATGAGGTCCAAAGTGTTCTGCGGAGTGCAGGCTTCTCGCAGGTGAAATCGATTGGGCAGCTAGGGGGCCAGAGCTTCTGCCAGGATCCCCACTGTGGGGATATACTGGTATTCCCTGCTCAGCTGAAAGCTCAGCTGTACTCCACCAAGCTACTTAGCGACCACAAACTCATCATCCAGGTACAAGCTACACACAGAGAGGAGGTTTCTGACAAGGGCAGCCTCCTCTCTGTACTTAAATATGGCTGTGGAATTCTGTTCAGCACTATCCATCTTCACTGATATTTATGATTTAACTTTGGTAATAGACTTGGTTCCTGACGCCAACTAAGATTAGTTTTCTGAGATACAAATATTTCACATCAGATTCCCCCATCTGGCCATACTTCACATTGAGCCATAAAGAATTCTCCAGTCAGGGGATGAGCGGTTTAATCATTTAATTTCTACTCCATTAAAGTCAAGCTGCCATACAACCCATAAGCAGCACGCAGCACTACAACACACTTGAATCAGATTTTGCAGCCAAATACAATCAAATATTCAATCACCTCTCCTTTTTCCACTTCTTCCCTCTCATGATTTATGGGTTTCTATCACACACTCTCTCTCTTCTGTTCTTTGCAAATGTCCTTGTTCTTCTCTCCATTCTCCCTGGTTTGTCTTTTCTGACAAACCCTGTGATCTGGATGCTGACTACAGAAACTCAACCCAGCCCAGTGGCTCCACAGGGATATGTTATGCACTATTTCCAGAGGGGATCCCATTGATTGAAGGACATCTCTGTTGTAATCTGACTACACCGCTACTCTCCTTCATTTTCTACATTTCTCTTTTCCTCCATCTCCTCATCTTGACTCCCTTCAGTTTCTGCT
>NW_019471412.1:0-1758 GCF_002814215.2 Seriola lalandi dorsalis
TAAAGCTATGTAGCTGAGCAAAAACACTTGTTTGTGAAAGAAATTAACCAGCTTACTACAAGCCATAGTTTCCTAATCATATTTGCTGTCAAAACTGTTTGTGGCATGTGAGCTGTAAATTTCATGAAATGTTTGCTCACTCTTCTTAATATTAAAATCTCCACAATTATAATGTTACGTCCTTTATGATAGTTATATTTAGTTTTTTTTCTCCCCGACTGACATTTGGAGACAATTAAATTAGCGAATGACATGCTGCACTTGCACTGCCCACACACTTTACTAGGAATTAATGTGCTACAGCAAAGAATTACACGGATGGCATTTGAACGGGCCAAATGCCATTCCTGCTGAGGTTAGAGAGAGTAAGCTGATTTGGGGTTTGCAGAGCTTGCAGCGAGGTTGCACAATGAGGGGAACCACCTCACAATATGGGGGCATAACAGGGGGAGCAGAGGACAGCATGTCCCCTTTTTAGGCAGAAAATGACCAGAGAGAACGTATTTTTGTTCATTTATCTTTGCCATATTGCTGCTTTGCTGGCTGTTCCAATTACAGACTAATTTCACGCTGTTTTTCACACTAAAATAAACAAATCATTTAAAATTTAAAAGGTCAAAATAATAATAATAGTTAATAATAGTTTCTTGTATAATGTGAAATCCTGCATCTGATAAAAAGAAACTGTGCCATGGACAGAGCCTGTGTCATCTGTCCCACCCGGACGAGGCGGTCGGGAGGTCCCCAGCACCCTGGGATGTGCATGCTAGACTACACATTAAAGGGCCCCAAAGTGCCACAGTGTCGAATGGAAATAGGACATTCTTATAATGCCAAACATCTCAGTTCTGTTACATCACAGGCCGCTTCACAGGCAGGCCGCTAATTATTCAAGGATGCCTTTTCTCATGGCGAAACAATGGGCCGTAGTGCCGTATTGGTGAGCTACTCCATAAATGGGAAGGGCAGATAATATTTTAATGAAGTGATGCTAATAAGTCCAAGGCAAGCTGAAAGTTTACATAAGAGCCGGCTGGTCATTGCGCCCCAGTTATGCCACTGACAAGGGCTTTCCTGGACAGAAGTAGATCAACTGAGCACATAATTGTCTGAAATGACTTGTTCAGTGAAACATCAGACCAGCTGCTGTCATTACTAAGAGGCCCCTAAGAAATGGTATTGTTCTATTGTTTTCACTTTGCATCAGTACATCTTTTTTCTTTTTTTTCTTTTTTTTTTAAAAAAGGTGTTTCAATCACATTCCATGATGGGGTTCAAATGTCTGTCTAATTACTGCAGAGGCAACTTTAAATCCACTGACTGATGTTGCAGAGCTGATTTGTTTGTATAGGCCTAGAACCATTATATCATGTATACAGTTATAGTAGAATATTGTTTTTAATTTAATTTAAGAATATTTATTATTAAAACTATTATTTGAAACTAATACAAACATTTTTAAGCAGAATATTTTTTTGGTTGAGGTTGTATTCTATGTAAATAAAGTGATGTGGTCAGAAAAAAGATGAGAAATTGTATGACTCTGTTACAAAACAGAAGCCTGCAGTCTGACCTGACTGTTCGCTGTAACATGGATTTTTTTTTTTTTTTTTTAAACCACCCAGGCTGACGACACCACAGTGAAAACTCTGCAACACGAGCTGGCTTCTGCTGAAGTACTGTTAACACACACACACAAACACACACACACACACACACACACTCTCTCTCTGCCTCTCATGCACAAACAGCTCCGGA
>NW_019471413.1:0-1755 GCF_002814215.2 Seriola lalandi dorsalis
TAAAAAATGAAAGGTGCAGCCATCACATGTTCCTGCAGGGCACTGACTGCAATAGACAAACACAGACTTTGTCACTTCTACACCACATCACAGCATGGACAAAGGTAATGCCAGTTGTTGGTAAAAATGACTAGGAGCGATTCAGCACGGGACACTGGAGAAACAGTTACAGAGATGTAGTACCTAGGAACTGAGAGCTCTCCTTTAGTGCTCTTCTCTGGGTTACAGCGAAGTGTCACCACTGCACTCCGACCCGAATCGCAAGATGAGGTCGCCTCAAAGGACCTTATCAACAAACACACAGAAAGCAAGAGAGAACCTTAGAGCACTCATGTTTTTTTGACGTAGAAAAAAAAACCGTCTGAAATGACAGATGTACCTGTAGTAGAAGTTGACATCAGGGACTTTCTTAGAGGTCTGGGGGTACAGCTCTGGTCTAGCCCTTATTCCATCAAGTGTATTATCTACTGTTGCTCCTGTTCATAACATACAAAGAAAACTCAGTTTATTGTGTAGAGGCACAATTCATGTTACAAATACCATCTTTTCTCTTTATGTCTCATCTCCTCTGTGTCGTTAATTTAACCTTAAGAGAAAACAGCAGTGTGAAACCTCCGAAACACTGCTCTCCGCACTAACAATGAATGTGCATTACATAATGCCAGCAACCCATGACCACCTACTAACCAAGGAATGTGTCAGCCAGGTTAATGGACTGCGAGGAGAGTGCTGTGTGGAAGCCTCGACCACTAGCTGGGATAATTGTTGACTGACAGATGAAGGTCTTGACAGAGTTTGCTCCCTCGCCTTTCTCTCTCTGGGAGTCGGTGATGGAGAGGTCTGTTACATTGTCCGTGCATACTGCCAGCTGACCCTTCATTAAAAAAAGAGCATATAGCAATGCATTTGTGCACACAAACATTTTAAAAATGAAGTATTTTCTGTGTGTGTGTGTGTGTGTGTGTGTGTGTGTGTGTGTGTGTGTGTTTTATCTCTTCACACCTGTCCTCCACACAGGCTGATATTGAACTCGTGGAAGTACTTAGTTCCTTTGGAGGTAAAGCTCGGACCGTTCATCAGTGATCCTACAGACCCGAGGACGCTGAAGTCAAAGGTCAGAGTGACGTTGCCCTCTGTGTGGGTGAAGTCACAGTCACTGTAACAATAAGTGTGGTCCTGCAAAAAAATGTAATAAATAAAAACACACACACACACAAACGTAGGTAATATGGTTGTGTGTCATACAAATAATAAAATTTCACAAAAACGAATAATGACATCAGCAACAAACCTTGTCACTTTTGCTGCCTGGTCCGCAGGGTTTGCAGGCTTCAGGGCCCGGTGTGGCGTGAGAGACAAGATATGTGTTGCGTGGACACTCCGTGCACTGGCTGGTAAGCGTGTCTATGTAATGTCCAGGTGGGCAAGGCACACAGGTAGAGCTGGACGGTTGGGTGCTGAGGGCACAGGCCCGACACCCAGAGGACACTCCATCCACAGCATTACTCACCTTGATGGAGTAGATACATGCCACGTCGTTGACGTACCGACGAACCTGAAGGAGAGAAACAAACAGGTAGAGAATGAACTACAGTGTTGACTCAAATGTGCGTGTGGTTAAAAAGGCTCAGTGGCATTTAAAGAGGTTGATACAAAGACAAACCAACTTTTTTCAGAAGCTCTAATACCAATCCCCAATCTGCCAGTGACATTAAAAGCATGTGGGCTGGATGCCCTATCCTAAAAAAAAAAAAA
>NW_019471414.1:0-1895 GCF_002814215.2 Seriola lalandi dorsalis
TTTCTATGCATGTGCAACAGAAATAGACATAACTCAACTGGAAACAATACGTTAAATACTCCTGCTATCATTTTCAATCCACATCTATTAAACTCACCCATTGCACTTCACTGGTGGTGGTCTGTAGGTAGAGTTAAGGTCTGGCATCTCCTGATTATAGTGAAGGGGAAAGATCCCCCCAATGACATAGTCACCATCTGCCACAAAGCTGGGCTGAAAGCTGTTTTGAAGAGTGCACACTTTGGCTACCAACAGGGCTGGAGTGGTGATGCTGGAAACTACAGTATAAGTCAAAGGGAAGACACTGACAGAGTAAAGCAAGGGAAATAAGGCAAGTGGAGTCATAATGTCACACATCACCAAAGACATAGAGGGAGAGAGAGAGGGAGAGAGAGCAAATAATTAGGCAAGTTATATAGAGTATTTGATCTTCTAATTTTTGCATCTTATTAATGACAGAGTGCCTATGGATTGGACGCCAGCAGTCCTGCCTAATTTAAGTGGGTTAATGCAAACAGAATGAAAAAAGTAAATGATGTAACAGTAATGTTTAGCATTAAATGAAACTCATGCGATCCAATTTAATGGTATTTTTGGAGTGTTAAAATCAAGATAGCTAGTGAAGCAGACCTGGCCTCACTCAATCAGGAAATTCTAACAAAAAAATATAAACCACAAAAAAAAAAATGTAACTGACACTCTGTCTGCACAGGATGTTACGTCATCAATTCCACTAACCTCTAACAAAACAAAGACAGTTAGCTTCACAGTGTTTGTATAATGGCTCACTTTTCACAATTGGTACAATCTGAAGCTTCTTAATTGGGCTTCAAGTCATGTTTTGTCCCTTTTATATGCATAACTACAGTGATTGGGCTGTGAGCACTGTCAAATATGGATGACCATGCAGCATTAGGCCAGGAACACAATGGCAGTGCGTTGCGGCTGCAGGACGTCTTGCTTTTCATTTCGTCGCCCGTGTTAACGGGTTAGAGCGATTAGGCGTCTCATCTATCTTTTTTAAAGCATTTTAGCAGCTGCATGAGGAGACAATGGCATTTTAGTAACATTGTCTCTCAAAAATAAATCTGAAATTAATTTCTAATGAAAACAATTCCAACTTTTGAGTACCCTGCAAATTTTATGTAGAAAGATAGAATTGGCAGTAGCAGTGACAGTGATGGAGGACCAAAGCTGCTGTACTGCTGAAGAATAGGAATAATGCCATAGTTACAATAGTTTCCTGTGACTACTTAATTTGCTTCAATCATTACAATTTTACGTTTTGTTTAGTACAACCTAATAAACTCATCCAAAAAAAAAAAAAACTGAACTCAGAAAAGAAATATAAATCACACAGTATGTCAGTAAGAAGCAATACTCTTAATGTATACAGTATTCACCTCACATGAGATCATAAGGTACCTTTAATGATGTCACAGATACTGTATCTGGGCGGTCCCCTCAAATTTATGTGCCCTAACTACAGTATAAATCAGCTGTGTCCTGAAATATCATAATCATTTGCATGTAATCAGAAGGGGAAGCTACTCTTGTATATTCAACCTTGACATTACGGAGTTGGAGCTTTCCTTCAAACCTAGGCCAACCATGGCATTGTGGGCTGCACATCTTCTCATGTTTCTGTTTCTCTTTAGTGGCACATCTAGATCAACTGCTGCTCTGGCTAATTGTGTTTTCTTGGGGGAAGAGGAGGAAAACAGTGTGTATGAAGATGGAGATGTAGTTATAGGGGGCTTATTCCCTCTACACTACAGCCCTGTGTATTCTCTTCCAACATACGAAACACAACCGACCCCTAATATGTATAAGTAGTAAGTGGTTATTTCAATGTATGTGATTGTAGATGACTTGTGTAGAACACACAGATTTTA
>NW_019471415.1:0-1895 GCF_002814215.2 Seriola lalandi dorsalis
CTCAAGATGCCCCAAAAGTACAGAGGAAATTCTCTTCCAAAACCTTGCCCAAAAGCTTGTCCCAGGGTTCAGTCGCATCTAATTCATCTGGTAGAGGGGTGCTTAGAGGAGCCTCCCTGTTGCTGCCAGACTCGACAGCACCGAGGCTGGATGCAGGTGCCTGGAGGTGTCATGGGCCGTTCAGTCACTGCTTCCTCAGGAGAAAGACAGACACCGATAGTGACGATCGAGGCAGAAAAATGCCCTCAGATGCTCTGTCTTCTGTCAGCTCGGTTTCTTTCAGCCGCGAGGAAAACACAAAGCAGAAAGCAAAATATAAAGCTGAGCAGAGTAATAAGGCCGCTGCTACGAATGACATAAGTCTTAAAGCAAGGCTAGCACGTGTAAATTCAATGAAGGGAAAAACCTACAGTCTTCACACTGGGTTTGCAATTGCACGGAAGGATGCCTTAGAGATGATCGGCGTGCTGCGTTCCAGCGTGGGCCACTTGTCCAGAGGTGAAAGGCCCGAGGTCAACGAGGCTGACATGGAAACATATTCCCAGCTGCTTTTCATGCAGGCCAAAGTGCTGAGCAGGGCCTGCAGTCAGATGGCCGTAGAGTACAGCAGTCCAGAGGAGTTACTGCTCACTCTGACGCACAGCTTCCACACACTCTGCTGCCTGACTCAAGCCTGCATGTCACTAGTGGAAGGCCTGAGCACCGAGAGGGAGCGGCGTGAGGTGGTAGCCAAGGTGGATGAGGTCGTCATGAACTATGTATGCCTGCTGAAAGCCGCTGAGGCAGCTTCAGGACGCTCCCTCAGTGACCAAAGTGTGAATGCATTGACACATCACTCTGCCACCATGTCTGCTATTATAAACGCACTAACTCACTCACTGACAACACTGCTCAACAAATAAACTGTTTGTCTATTTTGTCTCGATTATTGATTTTAAAGCCATACATAAGAGACATGGGTTTAACAACCAATGTGAACTGCTGTGAAAAGAAAAATCTTGCCTTGTGTATACAATATTTTATTATGTAAAGTAAAAAGAAAATTATATGAATCATTAAAGTTTTAAATAGATTATATTAAGGCCTCTATGAAGAAGCATACAACCCTCCTCTAAAGTATATTATCTAATATTACATAAAAGGGATTATTTTAAGGATTTATTAGTTATATTAGGGGCTTAACATGTAGATTATTACAACCTTATTAGAACCTTGTTTATAAATTGTCAAAATATATATTATGTTGGAGAAATGCATACACTATATACAGCTGTAGACAAATCATTGCACAGGACAAGACATGATCAAATAAAAGTAACGCATATGACTTTTTCATTTGCTGGATTCACCTTAATTTAATGAATACTTTACACATGAACACTGAGTACTTTCCTGTTATTTTTTGTCAACATCATTAAAAAGATTAAAACTTTTGAAAAGTCTAATTTCAAATGCTTTTTGTCTATTTGTATTTGCCTCCTGTCTGGTGTATAGTTCTGTTTACCATCAACCTCATACAATACCACATTTTTCTAATTTTGCAGTGGTACCTGTTAGTTCCTTATCTTTACTTCTCATTTCAGTTGATCTCTGAAGTATTAAAACAGAATAACAGCGGCTGACAGAGTGACTTTTTGAGACTGTACGGTTGCTCATAAAATTGCATTATTCATACAGAAAAGTTGCTTGACCCATGTTTAGTTGTATAACTATGTTTAATAATTCATTATTTTACATTTACTCATGCCTGGGTGGTGGTAATGCTTTTTGCATTAATGATGATGATGGCCCATTTCACTTAAAGGGCTGGAAAGAATGTTTGCACAACGCTATGTGTGAGTAGTCAAGCACGTGTTGCATGATGCAAATGCATCTGAGTAGAACAAGAGTCTACA
>NW_019471416.1:0-1895 GCF_002814215.2 Seriola lalandi dorsalis
CTCAAGATGCCCCAAAAGTACAGAGGAAATTCTCTTCCAAAACCTTGCCCAAAAGCTTGTCCCAGGGTTCAGTCGCATCTAATTCATCTGGTAGAGGGGTGCTTAGAGGAGCCTCCCTGTTGCTGCCAGACTCGACAGCACCGAGGCTGGATGCAGGTGCCTGGAGGTGTCATGGGCCGTTCAGTCACTGCTTCCTCAGGAGAAAGACAGACACCGATAGTGACGATCGAGGCAGAAAAATGCCCTCAGATGCTCTGTCTTCTGTCAGCTCGGTTTCTTTCAGCCGCGAGGAAAACACAAAGCAGAAAGCAAAATATAAAGCTGAGCAGAGTAATAAGGCCGCTGCTACGAATGACATAAGTCTTAAAGCAAGGCTAGCACGTGTAAATTCAATGAAGGGAAAAACCTACAGTCTTCACACTGGGTTTGCAATTGCACGGAAGGATGCCTTAGAGATGATCGGCGTGCTGCGTTCCAGCGTGGGCCACTTGTCCAGAGGTGAAAGGCCCGAGGTCAACGAGGCTGACATGGAAACATATTCCCAGCTGCTTTTCATGCAGGCCAAAGTGCTGAGCAGGGCCTGCAGTCAGATGGCCGTAGAGTACAGCAGTCCAGAGGAGTTACTGCTCACTCTGACGCACAGCTTCCACACACTCTGCTGCCTGACTCAAGCCTGCATGTCACTAGTGGAAGGCCTGAGCACCGAGAGGGAGCGGCGTGAGGTGGTAGCCAAGGTGGATGAGGTCGTCATGAACTATGTATGCCTGCTGAAAGCCGCTGAGGCAGCTTCAGGACGCTCCCTCAGTGACCAAAGTGTGAATGCATTGACACATCACTCTGCCACCATGTCTGCTATTATAAACGCACTAACTCACTCACTGACAACACTGCTCAACAAATAAACTGTTTGTCTATTTTGTCTCGATTATTGATTTTAAAGCCATACATAAGAGACATGGGTTTAACAACCAATGTGAACTGCTGTGAAAAGAAAAATCTTGCCTTGTGTATACAATATTTTATTATGTAAAGTAAAAAGAAAATTATATGAATCATTAAAGTTTTAAATAGATTATATTAAGGCCTCTATGAAGAAGCATACAACCCTCCTCTAAAGTATATTATCTAATATTACATAAAAGGGATTATTTTAAGGATTTATTAGTTATATTAGGGGCTTAACATGTAGATTATTACAACCTTATTAGAACCTTGTTTATAAATTGTCAAAATATATATTATGTTGGAGAAATGCATACACTATATACAGCTGTAGACAAATCATTGCACAGGACAAGACATGATCAAATAAAAGTAACGCATATGACTTTTTCATTTGCTGGATTCACCTTAATTTAATGAATACTTTACACATGAACACTGAGTACTTTCCTGTTATTTTTTGTCAACATCATTAAAAAGATTAAAACTTTTGAAAAGTCTAATTTCAAATGCTTTTTGTCTATTTGTATTTGCCTCCTGTCTGGTGTATAGTTCTGTTTACCATCAACCTCATACAATACCACATTTTTCTAATTTTGCAGTGGTACCTGTTAGTTCCTTATCTTTACTTCTCATTTCAGTTGATCTCTGAAGTATTAAAACAGAATAACAGCGGCTGACAGAGTGACTTTTTGAAACTGTACGGTTGCTCATAAAATTGCATTATTCATACAGAAAAGTTGCTTGACCCATGTTTAGTTGTATAACTATGTTTAATAATTCATTATTTTACATTTACTCATGCCTGGGTGGTGGTAATGCTTTTTGCATTAATGATGATGATGGCCCATTTCACTTAAAGGGCTGGAAAGAATGTTTGCACAACGCTATGTGTGAGTAGTCAAGCACGTGTTGCATGATGCAAATGCATCTGAGTAGAACAAGAGTCTACA
>NW_019471417.1:0-1895 GCF_002814215.2 Seriola lalandi dorsalis
TTTAGCTAGGAGTGTGCTATTGTGAAGGCTATTTGACTTTTATGTATGTGTGTGTGGGGGGGGGTACATGCAAGAAAACACATTTGTGCAATTGTACAATGGAAGAATGGTAAGCATCAAGCATTACTAAATATAAAACGAAACTGATCACAAGATATTAAATGACACTGCTGATTCATGCTTGAATAAATGATGTTATTGTTAGTCTTACAATGTATCACACTGTTTATTCACAGATATTTTCATGACCCTCTCCCCGCAGCAGAGACTTGAATCATTCATTTAACATACTGAAGGTTTTATCCCGACTAAATCACAAATAAAATAAAATAAAGTAAAATCCTCAAATCGTTTTAAGGTAGCAAGTAATATTCTTCATCTGATGTCTCAAAAGGTTCAGTTTCTTCACTTTCAGCATTAACACAACCTTCGTTGTTGATATTTTCTTCCATTTTGAGTCTGCTCCCCATTCTCATTGCCCTACGCAGCTGATTCCAAAACAGTTCTTGGGCCTGCATTGGGTTAGTGCAGTCTGAGTCAGGCCACTGCAAATAAGTCTTTTTTAACATGACTTTCCGCATGCGGTGATAGGCTGACAGCTGCCTCTCAGAGATTGGCTCCAAGAACACGAGCAGAAGAACATCTCGGTGCTCATCAAAGAGTCGGTAGCTGGCAAGCTGGATTTCTAGTGAACACCACTCACTTTGTAGGAAATTCCTGCTCACCACACAAATAGTTTTACGGCTGCTGTATACAGCAGAGACAATGTTGTCCACAATATCGCGGCCCAGTTCAAAGTCCCTGTGATGTAGGCAAAGTTTAAAAGATGATCCATTTCCCTCCAGGTTAGGCAGCAACTGGTCCATGACCCATTGGTCATCAGAGGAATTATAGGAAATAAATGCATCATATTTGCAGTTTTCCTCCTCCTCCCTAAGCCTGCGCCACTGATCACTAAACCATGAACGGAACACATAGTAGCTGTACTTCATTTTCCAGTAGAGTTTGACATAAAGTAAAGGAGTGACTGTGAACAGGAAGATCACCACCGCTGTGCTAAAGAACAGGTACTCTCCTAGATCTATGTAACAAACGTTAGTTTTGAAGTTGTGGAATTTGTAATTTGCATCATTTTGGCACTGTAGATTATAGAGATATACAACCTGGACATTTTTGTTATATATTGTCCAGTTTTGCAGCAAGCTGTTCTTGCAGGTGCAGCTTAAAGGAATGTTACGTATGTCAAGGTAGCGGAGTTTTGGTAGACTCTGTAGTGCATCTACATGAATGCTCTGCATCACATTGCGGTTGAGCTGCAGTGAGCTTAACTGTATAAGATTCCCAAAAACCTCCTTAGAGAAGTTCTGAATGCCCATACTTTCTACAGTCAATTTGGTCAAATTTCTTAGATTTTTAAAGACTCCTGGTACTAGTTGTGTCACCCCAACACAGCACTTATCCAGTGTGAGGAACTGTAAGCTTGTCAGATCATCAAATACATCAGGAGGCAGATGAAAGATGTTATTGTTGGTGAGATACAGAGATTTTAGTGAGTAGAGGCCACGAAAAAAAGTGTGGGGCAAAACGGTCATGCCATAAGGCCGCTGCCCATCCAATTTCAAATCACTGAGTTTGCTGAGATTCATAAATGGTGAGCTGTTATTTTCAGTGAGGAAGCGAATCTTATTACTTTGTAAATCCAGCACTTTGAGTGTATCTTGAAATACACGATAGATGGAGGTGTCAATGTGTTTGAGGTTGTTTCCATCTAGATAGAGATTGGACAGACTTTTTAGTCCATCAAAACCTGATGGCTGAAAATGAGTGATCTTATTACCTCCCAGGTCCAATGTTGTCAGATTCCGAAGCATGAGGAAGGTCCCATTGAAAATGAC
>NW_019471418.1:0-1895 GCF_002814215.2 Seriola lalandi dorsalis
CTCTACGGGTTGATTGACAGTGGCTGCATTCAGAATAGGACACTATTATATAAACATACTACATATACCACTGTGCAACATGCTACATGTAGTGTTTTTGCATGTCAGTGTCCAGATCTGAAGCCAGCGAGTGTGTCATCTGAAGTATCAAGCCACTGGCAGCTGTTGCTCTACAACAAGTTGAACCCTCCATCCTCGTGAAATCCATTTTTATTTAATAATTTTCTAAATGTGTATTTTGCTTAAGCTGGTTTTAAACTGAGAAAACAGCTTGTTGATTGCTAAGCATAAAGAAAACCTGAGGTTTACAACAGCTTATGTGAAAGGCTCCAGGCAAGTGGTCCAAAGGCTAAATCATGTTTGTCAAGGTGCCCTAATACTCCAGGGTTTTGAAGTCTCAGAGAACCTCACTGAGTCAATGGGCTGCTCTTACACAAACTGTTCTGTACATGTTAACATGGAAATCTGCATTTAACCAAACCACACTGCTGTAGCAGAGCTAGATGGACTATTCTCTGTGAAGTTTGTCATGTGCCTGTGTGCTATAAGTGTAGCATAGAGAAACCTACACAGTAGCCTCACAAACACCCATACATTAGATCTAGCCATTTAAATAACAGAATACGTAAAAATAAGTTAAAAACACCCCTAACCCTCCCAGCCTGCCCCCTTACAAAGACAATAAGAGCGAATGCTGTTTGTTAACTATTAGGCAAAAGTGATCAAAGAGACTGAAATATCAGCAACTGATTTTTAAAACGTTAACTGGTTAATTACATATCCTGCTATTGACTGCATACCATCATACAGGAAATCCAAAGATCCTTGTTAGTATGTGTAGAGTGGAACAGAAAGGTTCAGGTAGGGCAGCAGTAGCTGAGGACAAGACAGGAAAGGAGTTCTTGGTAGTTTGGCTGGGTAAGCGAGGTAGGGTTTGTCGGAAATCAAGTGGCTTCAAAACTGGCAGGAGTGTCGATGGACTAATATTTTACAATGTGCCACTCTCCATCACATTCTCTTTCTCTGTGCGTTCTTTGTAGAAGGGCCCGGACCCTTTTCTCTAACTGTCCTATAGTCTGGAGCCGGGTCCTGCTCAGTGCTCTTTCTCAGTGGTCTGCTGACTTCGCTCAGACTTTAATGTCCTCTTGAATGCTGAGCAGGGACAGGGTCTTTTTGATTCGCAAGGCTGTCAGGCGGGCAGCTCCATTAGCATACCAACACTCCCTCATGATTTTACCCATGACCCGCAAGGCCTGGAACAGCAGGAGGAAAAGGTATACTAGGACTTATTATTTGTCATAATATGGTTTGAATAAAGTTGATGGTACAAATGCAGCACTGGCACAGTATTTAACAACGGCTTCAAAGGATAGCTCCTGTTTATTACAACTTGGTCATTTTTTTTGTAGTTTTTGGTGTCATTTTTAGTGTCTATGATAACATTGTACTCACCGCTGTGACTGTTCAGGTTTGGGAACACAGCCATATTTCTATAAATACTTTTCAATGGGGCAAGACACACAAACAATCCGACAATCAGACAGGTTGTAAATGTCCGACTGTCACTTGATATTTGAGGCCAAAATCAATATATTGGCCTTGGTCTTGTTTAATCCTTTTTATTTTACGTCATTTGTGAATCTTTCTTTTAGTTTTCATCTAATTCTTTGTACGTCTATTATAAGTTGTGACACCTCTAGATTTCACGTTTTATGTGGTGTTGCTGTCTTGGCCAGGACACTGAAATGTGACAAAGATATTTAATGGGCAGGACAGTTTATAGTTAAAAAATAAACCTTGCTCTCTGTGGACAAACTATGTAACAGTGACACTGCTTCTAAATGATCTCAAACATATTGTAAAGCTTACTTGTTATTCATATGCACTTGAAATGT
>NW_019471419.1:0-1894 GCF_002814215.2 Seriola lalandi dorsalis
GAGAGAGAGACTTTGCCCAAGCTTGACAGAAACTGCTCACCTTGACTGGGGATAACATTGAGTGACAGAAGGAACATTTTCAGAGACTCCCGAGTCTACCAGCAGTTTATTCTTGCAAGGATAATCCAGATGTGCTTTGTGTGATGCCTCTCCATCTATCAAAATCTGTTGAAGACTCATTTCTTCCGAGAGCACCACCTCTTCTAACACCCTAACATGTCCAACTAGCTCTTACTATTAACTTTCACTGCACCTACTTAGTACCTACACCAAGGTCTCCTACTGCACTGAAGCTTTAGTGTAATGTCCCTCACAGTAAGTCACTCTGGATGAAAGAGCCTGACAGATGAGTGAATGGAAATGTGCTTAGAGAGGATGCATGGCTTTGTGTTTGTCTTGTAAAAGGTGCTGTGGACTTTGCCAAGGCTGTGCAGTTATGTTTGTGATTTTCATGGTGAGGATGTCAAAGCACCGTCTAGAGTGGATCCTAACAAACTCAGGTGGAGTGCAGTGGTGTGCATTGACATGGCCTTGATGGGGATGCAGAAGGTGTAGTGCCTTAGGGCCTTTCATTATGCAGTGTGTTTTATTATACATTTTTTAAATAGCAGTAGTAATGTTGATGGTGATGTGTTAATTTGCCTGCAGGTGGTATCTCCTGCCCTGGTGCCCAAGTCCCGTCCTGGGAGAAAAAGGAAATCAGAACAGGAACTTCCACCCCCACCACAGACTGCCCCCAAGAAACGGGGCAGGAAACCAGCCTCGGCTTCAGCAGCATCATCAGGTGCCACAGCATCCACCTCCACGGCATCAACCTCTGGTAGCTCAACAGCTGGGAGCTACACAGCAGCTGCCATCTTAGCTGCTGAGGCCAAACGGAGAGCAGCCAAGGAGTCTTCCACCAAACCTGTTGTCCAGGAAACAGCTCTGCCAATCAAAAAACGCAAAACGAGAGAAACAGTGGAGGAGCGGGAGAGTGTTCAGACTCCAGCGGCCACGACAACAGAGACTGAAAGGAGGGCTACTACAGAGGGGGAGGGAAGTATAGGGGAGAGGGCTCCAAGCTCAGAGCCTCAGCCCGCCCCCTCTGAGCAGAGCCAGTCACAATCACAGAAGCAGCCCACTGCTTCAGATGAAAGCCAATCACATGGACACAAGACTCATAAAGGGAGGAAGCACAAGGAGAAAATGGGAATAGCAACAGGAGATGGAGGAACCAGAGGAGAGGAAATGGGTGAGGATTCAGGTGATAAGGGAGGAGAGGGAGGAAGGAGTAGCAGCAGCAGCAGTAGCATTAGTCCATCAAAAAGCCACAAAAGGAAGGACAGGCCACCTCACAAACACCACCATCATCACCACCACCACCACCATCATCATCGCCACCAACAGTCCTCTGCCTCCACATTGGATCAGCCTCCTCCTCTTCCTCCTCCTCCTCCTCCAGCCTCTGGACACCCGACACCCTCCAGCCAGTCGAGGCCTGAAATTGAGTCCCAGACCGTGCCTATGATCACCACCCAACAATCGCAGCACAGCCAGCAAGTTCCTTCCAGACCGCAGTCCAAGGCTGTGCCTCAGTCCCTGCCTGAACCTCAGCATCCTGGCCCTCAACCACACCACCAGGCCCAACCCCGTCCTCAACAACATCCCCAGACCCAGTCTCCCAGTCAGCCCCCAGCCCAGCCTCGATACCCAGCACACCAGTCCTCTCCGACCAGGCATGTCCTGCCCCAGCCACGGCCGCAACAACTCGTGCCCCAAACTCACAGTCAGGTTCAGGCGTCCCCCCAAAAAGCCCAGCCACAGCTTGTCCATTCCCCAGCCCAGCACCGAACCCCACTTCAGGCTCAGCATGCTCCACCTCAGTCACACCCTCCTCAGTCCCCATCCATTC
>NW_019471420.1:0-1715 GCF_002814215.2 Seriola lalandi dorsalis
GCCTTCAGTTTTAGTGTAAGAAGGTGCCTGACTAGAGGGAAGCTATATACAGCCTTAATTTGTCCTCAGATTCTTTCTGATAATTACTTATTTTAACATTCCCAGGTAATGTGCATCCTTCCACTGGTGATCTGACAAGATGTAGTAGTAATTTTATTCCAGTGTCATTTAAGCATATTAAATATGAATTTTAATTTGCTGTGGGCAGACATAAGCTATAAAAAGTAATGAAATATTTTGTGTAGCTCTATAAAAGGTACAGCAGCTACAATGTCTCTGTGACAATTATTCCGTTCTTTTCGTTAATGATGCCTTTCTGTACATGTTTCCTTCTTCTCCAATAACTAGCTTGAATATATTCAGCCTCTCACTGTGATAACGTAAAGCCGATCACATTTGAACTCAACAAAATTTAAGCAAATATTTCAACCACAAAGTGCTGATATTGATATTGATGCTGGATATTATGCTGAGCTTTAATGCTGTTTAGTTTCTTCATAAGGAAAATGTTGGTTGTTTACTGCTGATAGAATAATAATACTGTGTGTTAAGTATTGCCTTGATAGTATCCATATGGATGACACAGACTGAGACGACTTTAATTCCTGATCATAAAATAAATTATTCGGAAAAGTGCCTTTAATTTGAAGGACTACAAGGCTGCGGAAATAGAAATCAAGATACTGTACCTGATGTGCAAAATGATGTTTCATCTGAATTGAAGGATTGGCAATACATTTGAATGTAAAACCTTTAATGTTATTGCACACTGTCATTTACATGTTTCATTAAATTAAGTAAGTTTATGTTGTGTTTGCATGGAGTTTTGTTTTGCGTTGAAAAAGTGTGTGTATGTCTGTGTTTGTGTGTGAGAGAGAGAGCGAGAGAGAAAGAGTGAGCTCACTGCAGGCCTCCTCCCTGTCTGCTAAACACATGTTACGAAGAGCCAGACTCACTCACTTCACATGAACCCAAAACAGAGTGATTTACGAGTGTGAACAACACATCTTTACACAACACATCCAAATCCTGTTTTTGGCCAGTTGTGGTGTTGTCAGAATGACATAGAGTGCTTCTGGGGAAATTGTCAAGGATACAAATTATGCAACTTTCACTGCGTGGCATACAGTTTATGTTTTATTTGCTGTTATCACTGAGTCACTCCTGTATAAAAAACACATCTCAAACACATACCGGGAGCTCTTAATTAGATGTGATTTTACTACACTCACTGAATGTTTAAAGTTATGTAACATGCCTTAAGGGTCAAATAATCAGTTTTGTTTCAGAGAATTTAATCTGCAAATTTCTTTGACGCAGTAAATGATCCTTGAATGAGTGGATTCCGATAAAAAGCTCTGATTCATTTCCAGGCTGATTACATATATTAAACAAGAAATAGTTCCAGAAGAAAATGATACAAATTGACACATCTGTAGTATTATGATTTAATTACTGAAATTTACATTTGAAGGTCTAAGTGGTGCCAACCAGGCCTTGAAGGTTTGGGTCACAACAACAGCAGTATTAAAAAAAAAAAAAAGTCTGAAAATAACCTCACAATGTAACCAGACTGTATAACATCATAGAATCAAGAAGAATCAGAGAAGCAAACAGATGCAACATCCATGGGAAGTGATATTTGTTTGCATTGTGCACCATATACATAAATCTCAGGTGTGATTTTTTTCATCAATATGTCTAACTGGGATGAA
>NW_019471421.1:0-1894 GCF_002814215.2 Seriola lalandi dorsalis
CCTAGGGACAGACTGCACACAGTGCTGCTGAGCAAAACCACTGTTTCTGGGCTGTAGAGAAATCACAGCTAGGCTACTTGTCTATAATAATGTTATTCAAAGTTTAAATATGTTTTTGGTGGCACCTAACTAATTATTAAGTATTATAGGCTACTTCCTTTGCTCAGTGTTTTGGAAATACAGATGTCCTACATTTTGGCCTACATTTAGATCTGCCAGCACAATCCTACACCACATGTTAACAATAGTGCAATCCCCGTGACAGAAAGTCAAAACATTTAACCAAAGATATGGTTTTCATCTTGTTATTAGTTTACAGTGAGCTCAGCCAAAACAGGGATGTGGGAAAAAATGCAGATAGAATAAGCCTATATTTGCAGCCATGCTATAATATATTTTTTGTCTATCACTGATTTCAAATTGCACTTTCATTTTTTTACAGATTTTATGGGAAAATGGTTTTATTTTTTCTGCATTTTTACCTTGTAAGTTTTTTTCTAAACGTTGTTAAAATTTAAAACAGACTATGTCATTTTTGGCCACTTGGGGGCAGTGGAAACAAATTATGTACACAACACTGACATAATAATCACCTTTACAGTTAATTAGGTCAATGTGTTTGCAAACAGTGGCCTATTACACATTCAGCAGGTACAGAGCAACATTGTCATTCATTTGGAGTCATGTTTCTGACCACCTGGTGAATGTGTGCAACATTCTCCCTCCTTTAGCTCTGTGTTTGGTCTCTACCGGCTCTGGCTTTATGCAGCTATATGCTCCGCAATATTTGCTAGCTAGTAGCTAACTTTGTCGCGCTGCTGTTTGATGCTCAGAGGGTCATGCACAGAGTTTTAAGAATCTTTTTGCCGAGAGCTGGTACTGTGGCTAAAAAATAGTATAGTAGCATATAATAGTAGTAATATAAAAAATTTCAGAATAGCAGCTTTAACATTGGTTAACACTGTATATGTATCTATATGTATCAGTGAACCATATATACGTGGTGTATGATTTCAGATTGACATAAATAATTCAACTAGCCAGCACTTTTACATAGTGTGCCAGTTGAATGGATTTTGCAGGAAGCTGTTCCTGCTTTGAAACTCAAAGAGGGATTCCTTTATGGCACAGAACAGGAAGAGAACACTTTTATACCCGTGCACATGGAAGTGAAGTTTTCAGTTTGAAATATAAGACAGGCTGTTAAATCAGCTCCTATACACCATCCTAAATAAGCTATAACTTATCACAAGAGAGATTCAACAGAAACCTTTATGGACAAGGTATTATGGGGCAGTAGAATCTCACATATTAACCCTTTAATCTTGAGGGCAAAAGTAGGTGTGGGACATGCAACCAGTCATGTGCATCATGGTGTCATCAAGGTAGTAAAAAGCTATTTTTAGGAAAATATTGGTTCTGTAAAAAATATTGTGCATATGTGTTTGTGTGAGAGAGTTTGGTTGGGTGAAAGGAGTTTCAACTTCTGCTTTTGATTTCCATGTCTCTGATAACATTTCATCTCCAGCGGGAACACAGTTTATCCGGCCTTCCGGAGCTCTATTAAATGGAAGCCTTGAGGCGATGACGGTGTTAGGACGGCTCTGCTGCGGCTGGTGTGCGGACCATAGATGAATCAAAAAAAATGTTTTCAAACAACACCTTCAAAAACAAGCTCTGAGTCAGATCTTAAGGCTGTCTCCAGCACATATTCCCACTGTCTTACTACGAATGACTCCATGCAAATTATGTGGGCCATACAATATAAAACGTTAAAGTCACAGCTAGAAACAAATCAGACAGAAATGCTGGCTGGTGTAAAACACTGAGAAAACTTTATGGGTTAAAATTGTGAGCAGAGGTACAGAGTGCATTCAGCTACATCAACAATGAC